>NC_060276.1:50136238-50432981 GCF_021613505.1 Equus quagga
TTCTATCTTTGGAGGTGCTGATATAGGAGCTGGATCACCAGTTTAAATCTACATGTTTATGATCTGGTAAGCAACATCCAAACATTCAATGGAAGAAGTGGACCAGAAGACATCACAACTCTGAGAATTTATGCTTATAGATCGCAGAGAGTAACCTATATGAAAACGGCTTTTCACATCTACAAACTGACATAAGAATTACTCAACTACAAGGAACAGCCTGATTAGGGTTTAAATATAAGAAAGGCATTTAAAAACACTTTACTGAATTAAAGCAGTGAGTCAAAAAATAGTCTCTCTGGCTGCTTTTTTCCCCTCTTGCTTACTATTTTTCACTCACTTAAATCTGTCAAATTATGTCAGTTCTCCAGTTCTGATAAAATTCAATAAGGAATTTTGATTTCTTTATAATTTGCAAAATGTTTGTCAATTTCCTTTATTGATTCTCAATTTGATTTGTTTGAGATAATCTCAATTTGGTATATTAAATGTATTTTAATATCTAGTGTCATGGAACACTTGAATGTGCTTCTGAATGTTATTTGTAGGTAATATGTCATATAAACCCAAAACAAAATTTGTGTCACACTGCACTAAACCCTATCAGATGATATATTTTTATAATTAAATAGGATTAATGCAACTATCAATGCATTCAGAAGTTTTAAAGATCAGTTGACAGATGGTCATTTAAAAATACCTTACAGAAATCTATCAATGCACATGGGTATCTAGTTAAAGAAGCTCCCAATATTTACTGGGAATCAATAACATTAACAAAATTTTGGCAACGGTTCTGAAAACAGGAAGACTCATGAAATGATATAAAGAACTTTCTATGGATATTATAGTCTGATTATGCCCAAAAATGTATCATATTAAATAATTTTACCACCAATAGCTGTGCATCTGCATTTTTTAAAAATATGCATATGGACAGGTCGGAAGACACAAAGTGGAGAAAAAGAAACTGCCCTATCCGCAATCAGTATTAGAATATATGCATTTGTTGCAACAATTGAGATAGTTTAAGTCATGAATAGAACCAACTAGAAACCAACTAGAGAAACTTGAAACATCTCATTTTATAAATTCTTATTACAGAATTTAAAAATTATATAGTATGGGTCCAACCACTTTCCTGTGTTGAGCAGGTGATGCCATTTATAAAACATTTTAAGCATAATAGTGAGTAATGTTAATGCTGAAGACATTCTCTGTCCTAGTAAACAACACAAAAAGACCATTGCCTGTGGTATTTTTAGCATCATTTGCTCAGTGATGAGCATTGGGATTACATAATATAGAAACCTCAAGATTCATTCCCCTGTGAATTACTGACCTTATACTCATTTATGAAGGTGAGAATAAAATACCTCATTTATACTTACTATAAGTTAATATGCATACATATAGGTGTGTCTCATACATTGTGAATCTAGGACATCTAAAAGAATTGAATGTCTATGTGTGTGATTATAAATATCATGCAAACATAAGCAAAAATAAAAATAGGACAGTGACAATTGGAATTAAAACTACTACCCGATTCTTATTTTACCCTTAGGTATTACAACTGGCAGAAGAATACTACAGACCATTTTTAAAAACATTGCACACATGTTGCAATATCTCTACACGAGAGGAAGAATTAAGAAACTGACCTAATTCCAAGCAGTCCCTCTCTCCCAATCCATTCTAAATCTGTTCTACTCCAGCTTAATAAGATCACCAAATAAAATATTTTAAAATGTATTTCATCACTTGCAATTCTTTTCAAAGTTTTAAAAACCAGGGAAAAAAATGGGGAGAAAAAAGACAATGCCCTTTCTAAAACGTAAGCAAATATACAAATTGCAAACCTAGAAAGAACATTAACCCTTTAGGTAGTAATTAGTTTCGTGAAGGTTTAGTCACTTATTAAAAAATGTTTATTAAGCAATTTTTATATGCCAGGCACTGGTCTAGCCACTTAGAATAATCAGTGAACAAAACAGACAAAAATCCCTGCCGTCACAGACTTTATACTTGATAATATAAATATGCCACAGTGTTTGGGTTTTTTTACTGCAGTCACGTTGGATTATAACATTATACAGCTTTCAGATGTACAGCGTAATATATTTCAAGTTCTGGGTAGATTACATCATGTTCACCACCCAAAAACTAATTACAGTCCATCACCACACAGCCACAATGTTTTTAATTCAGTGTTTAACCAATGTATATCAAAGTCAACTCTGCCTCTCTCTGGATGTAAACACGCATGATTGAATAACCTCAATCTCCAGATTTTGATTCCAAACCCTACATTTATCACTTGAAAATGTATGTTTATCTTTAAAATTAAAAATATTTTCCTTTAAAAAACTGAGTTTAATTCTTTAAATGACCAATTCAGGAAATTAGCTACTAAATACGGATATGAGGAGTCACTGCTTAGCTTTATGGAAGCATGATGAATTTAACTCAGATAAGTAAGGAAAATATTACTAAACACATACCTTTACTTGGATCTAATTTTCTCTCTCATAAACAAAGGATAAGATAACTTTAAATTTCTTTACTGTTCTCTCACATTCCACTCCTACTATAATCTAAGGTTAGTTTGGAAATTGATAGGAGAAGCACAATGAAAGCAGACACAAAGAATTAAAATTTTCTACAAATTTCAGTAGTGCTGGTACTATTTAAGTGATGTTTTCTTTAGGCAATACATAGTGGCTGGGTAGGCAACAGTCATAGTTAAAGGGACAGAATCATGACAATCAGAGAAAGCAAAAGCAGAAACAATAAGCAACTCTGAAATTTTATATGATTATAACAACTATGTGGTATATATGAATGGTGCAATAAGCACAGGGGCGCATATATCTTTTCGAATTAGTGTTTTCACGTTCTTCAGGTAAATACCCAGAAGCAGAATACCTGGATCATATGATAGTTCTATTTTTAATCTTTTGAGGAGTCTCCATACTGTTTTTCATAGTTACTGGACCAGTTTGCATTCCCACCATGAGTGTATGAGTCCCTTTTCTCCACAACCTCTCCAAGACTTGTTATTTCTTATCTTTTTAATGATAGCCATTCTGATGGACGTGAAGTGATATCTCATTGTGGTTTTGATTTGCATTTCCCTAATGATTAGTGATGTTGAACATCTTTTTGTGTATGGGTGGGTTTGTCATATACGGTCGTCAATAAACATTTCTTAAGCACTTATATGTATTTGGCACAGTGCTCATGCACTGCTAAACTAAATAGAAAAGTATACTAATAAATTTGGTACATATTTGAAATAATTCATTTGCATTCAGAGTAGAAAACTACACTATACAATATTATTGATCTATACAGTTATTTCAATTTAAAAAATATTTTTATGGAAGGTGAATTTTATACCTAAATTTCTGTTTTTGAAGAGCTATATTTTTAGGTATTATGTAGGTTTTTACACATAAAAGCATTCAGTTTTTACTGCCCATTTTTCACACTTTCAAGTATACCTGTAATATTGAAATAGGACCCAACAGAGCTTCTCTAAAATTAGGACTTCTCAAATTTAGCAAGGTGTTTTTGAATGCCCAAATTGAAGTTTGAATGATAGTATTACATTTATATTTGGAATTAAAATGAGTTAAGAGAAAGTTGAAATAATAACTTACTACAGGTTTGAGGGATATCGCTAAATTAACAACACATTTTCTTGTTATTAACTTAGAAGAAAGAAAAAGGAAAAATAGTAGAAATATTAACATATATCATTTGTGTTTGTATGAGCTATTAGTAAACATATTTGAAACGTATCTGTTATAGCCATGATTCCTTCATGAAAACCAAACTGAACCTAGAATATGGATATATTGTACAAATTAAGAACAGACAAGAAGCAGTGTTTAACTCATAAATGCTAATTAATTTTTAAAGCCAAAATTCTGCATAATTATTTTTATACCCTAAATTAAATGTATCAAAAGATGGCCTGTGTATGAATCATTTATGGTTCAAATGTTTTTCTATCCATTTATTCATCAATGTTTTCATTTTTAATTTGTCATCCAGCTTGTTTGGGTTTTGAGCTGATACGAAATAAAAATCACAGCGGAAAAAAGGGAACACTCATATCCTGCTGGTGGTAATGTAAACTGGTACAACCTCTATGGAAAACAGTATGGAGCTTCCTCAAAAAATTAGAAATAGAACTATGATATGATCCATGTATTCCACTTCTGGGTATTTATCCAAAGAATATGAAAATACTAATTTGAAAATATATATGCACCCTTATGTTCATTGTAGCATTATTCACAATTGCCAAGACCCAGAAACAACCCAAGTTCCCATCAGTGGATGAATGGATAAAGAAGATGTGATATATATATACAATGGAATACTATTCAGCCATAAAGAAGAAATCTTGCCATTTGCAACAACATGGATACATGGATGGACCTAGAGGATATTATGCTAAGTGAAATAAGTTAGGCGGCAAAAGCCAAATACCATATTATTTCACTCATGTGTGGAAGACAAACAAACAATAACAAACATATAGATACAGAGAGTAGATTGGTGTTTACCAGAGGGGAAGGCGGGAGAAAGGAGGGAGAAAGGAGTAAAAACGCACATGTGTATGGTGAATGGTGATGGATGGCAACTAGACTTTTTGTGGTGAACAAAATGTAGTCTATACAGAAGTTGAAATATAATGATGTACACCTGAAATTTATATAATGTTACAAACCAATGTCACCTCAATAAAAAAAAAAAAAACAGCAGAATTCCAATTTCTGACAGAAGAGTTGTTCTTTACAACACAAAAAAAGAATGGAGGCCAAATACAAAAGTAGCAAATGTCTCTTACAAGTGGATGGGGAAAAATCAAAACACTAAACTATATCTATAACACAATCCCAATGAACGGATATATAGATTATTCCATAATCTATATGGGGATAGGGCAGGGTGGATCAAAACAAAACCTTAATAAATTATCTCTGGAAACAAAAAGAAATGTTTATTGAATTTTTGGGTTTCCAATTTTTTTGTTTTGAACTTTGTTTTAAAGATCATATTACTACAGGGACTGGCAAGAAACAATAGGAGTGATATACAACTTGGAGTGTTCATTACTTTGTGCATTTTGTTTTATTTGAAGATGTACATTTTACTGAGTATATTTCAAGCCCCGTCTTCTCTTGTGGGTATTTCTTTACAAATTACTGTAAGTTGTTCGTAGGCAAGCATTTTTCCCAACTATAAGTAAACAAACTATTTATATTAATTAACTAATTCTGTACTTTTTCAAAATATTTATAGATTGTTCTTATTTAAAATTGCTTTTTCTTTTTATCATGTTTCCCACTTTGGATTACCACAAATCCTACTTAGGTTTCTAAAAGAATTAAAAGTGATTCTTTTCATCGTTATCCCTCATTCACCATACTCTTCTTTCTCACTACAATTAAAGAGACAGTCTTCTGTCTACACAGTAATAGACTAGCATATTGGAAGAAGAATTTATGCTACCTTTTTATAAATTAAGCTGTCCATTAACATCAAAATGGCTTTTAGTAACTGCCAAATGGGAAATCAAGAATATACAAGTTCCAGGGGCCAGCCCCGTGGTTGAGTGGTTGAATTTCCACGTGCTCCACTTTGGCAGTCTGGGTTTGTGGGTTCAGATCCTGGGCACGGACCTACTCCACTCATCAGCCAGCCACACTGTGGAGGCGTCCCACATACAAAACAGAGGAAGAGGTGTTAGCTCAGGGCTAATCTTCCTCAAGCAAAACAAGAGGAAGATTGGGCAACAGATGTTAACTCAGAGAAAATCTTCCTCACCAAAAAAAAAAAGGAAAGAAAAGAATATACAAGTTCCACAGAGTTGGATACAGTTTTGTTATTTGGACTAGCAAATGCTAGCCAAATCCTAATTGTGGAATATCCATGAGATATTTCATTTTTATGTTTAAAATAATCATCTTCGTTTTTCACTGTGAGTGCATGTCTTTGTGTACATGTGCACAGACAGTTTCAATGAAAAATGCCAATTGAAATGCCATTGTATCAAAGAGTAGTTGAAATTGAAGTGGTGTGGTCAGGGTCACTCTCTATTAAGGCAGTCCGAATGTACACTACTTTCACGGTGTCTCACACTAATGCATATGGAGGCCAAAAAGATATCTTTATTTAGGCATTTGCAATCATTGTTATTTGTATTAATTTAGCTATTGCACTGCTTATAAAAAACATAATTTGAACTTTACTTATTTATGAAGGTTTGCAGAAAAACAAATTTGTTTTCTGAAAATTAGAGTTCACACTGGTTTTGAAAAGCAGTTCACCAAAAAAGAAAATAAAGATATCATTCTTTTTATTAGAGGCTCAAATTATTTACGTTACTTTACTTCCCCCCAAATTTTTGAGATTGTTTTTAATCTTCTTTTCCTTTTTCTCCCCAAAGACGCCCGGTACATAGTTGTATATTCTTAGTTGTGGGTCCTTCTAGTTGTGGCATGTGGGACGCCACCTCAGCGTGGCTTGATGAGCAGTGCCATGTCCACGCTCAGGATTCAAACCAACGAAACACTGGGCTACTTGCAGCAGCGCGTGCGAACTTAACCACTCGGCCACTGGGCCGGCCCTGCAAATTTTTGGATTTTAGAATTAGAACTTGCACTGTGATGATTTCAACTTGAAATGGAGTATGTAATAGGTGAAAAATGGCCCATTTTCCCATTTGGGGTAAATTAGAATTTCTATATAGATGATAAGTGTATAATATTGTCCTCAAATTTTCTTATTATTCCAAGAAATATTAGAAATACTGAAATATTTTATTTTTTTTCCTTTTCAAAGATATTCAACTCTCTAATGGAGATTAAAGAATGAGCTATCACAACTAGAACTATTTCACACTTGCTGTAACTGTCACTCACTCTAGGAAATTGTGATCACATGCTGCATTAATTCTTCCTACACACTGATAACACTGGAAAATAAAGGCCGGAGCGATTCATGACAAAATTGCTTGGTATCAGGACTTGATATCATAGATGGCGTTAAGAAAAAAAATTTATAAGCAAAAGGAGATTATGCCCTCAAAAGAAGAAGTCTCTATTCTACTCTATAGTCATACTTAGACTACAAGCATTGGGAGTTCTGCAGCCCATGCCATCTGTAACTATAAAAATTAAATTAAATTAAAAATTCAATTGCTTAGTTGCGCTAGATATATTTCAACTGTTCAACAGGCAAATGTGACTAAGGGCTACAGTACTGGACAGTGCAGATCATAGAACATCTCTGTCATCACAGAAAGTTGTGTTGGACTGTGCTAATCTAGAGCAAGAGGAAAATAATCTTGAGTTGAGCATGCACCGAGGAAAGTGGAATGATGGCTGGGGCACCCAATTCATAGGCAGGGGCCAAAAATGGATAAAATGGAATGATGCAGTAACATTTATTATTGAATCATTTAGGAATTAATACTATTTTACAATATTAAATCTTGAAAGTATTAGGCAGTGAATATTTTTAAGAGATTGGTAACTTGTTAATTCAAGGAGAAACAATCAAATTACCCCTCAATTCACATTAGAATTCATACTGCTTGAGATCCTCTGAGAGAAAAAAATGTGCAGTTTTATAGTTATAAGTAAATAGTACCTTAAAATAGAATTATTTTCATAAAACATTATATGATCTCGATAAAACCTATGAGAAATGCTATATAAACAAATGTACTGTATCTGAGACACTAAAATTATGAAGAGGTAATAGACCAATACAACTACCCATTAGATGGTTTTTAGTATATTGGGTAGGGTCAATAGAAGTGTGGGGTACTCACCATGTTCTCCTGATTTATCACCATCAGAATCCTTATACTGATAGTATGAAGAATATGATGCATGATAGAAATCACCAATTACTCAAGAACTTCAGACAGGAAACTGAAGGGGATAGTGCAAATATCCTAATAGACAACTGTGTAAGTTTGTCTTGCTTTATAATATCAGAAATGCATGCATACTGTAAATAAGTAACTGTAATGTAGAACCATGCAATGCAAGCCACTGTTTTCTAACATATCTAGTTATCATTTCACTCTCAATCTTTCTCTATTGTCCCCAGGTCCACAATGTTCTCTTCCTTCTCTGAACATATAGGCAGAGCACTGATATACATTGGCTTCTACAGTCTACAAGTTTCCTCATATTTCTAATGGTGTGCAGAATTAACCCTGGACCTCCAAATTCTACACAGTGCTGGATACAGTCCTATTAAACGTTGGCGACTTTGTATTATGTATATATATATATATATATATATATATATATATACACACACACACATATATATGTATTATGTATATATACACATACATATGTATTATGTATATATATACATTTTAATAAAGAAATAATATTTAATAAATAAAAGGCTCTGAGTGTTTAAAAAACTTAGACAAAGTGAGTTAAAGCATTAGTAAAAGCCACTGAAATGGAAATGGAATCCTTCAGTTTCCCTATGCAATATTCAGTCTTGCTCCTAGTCCCATTTTTTCCCTAAAATTCCTATTTCTTATGAGTCAGCTATTCTCAATTTTAATGTTATTGTCTTTTAATTCTATTTTTAAAAAATGGACAAATAAGAGCAATGTGTTGACAAAGATCTAACATTCTAATTTCATTTAAATTCTTACATGATGATTTTCAGAATTCACTGTGCTATACAAAAAAACAGCAGATTTACATGGGCATTTCGTGCATTAGGTATTGTTTTTTTACCTTTTCCATATCCTCTATACAATGTCACTCTAATTGTTTTTCATTTACTTGTACTTCTTTCCCATGGATCAATATGTTAACATGTCAATGGTGAAATATGCTCTCATTTATAGGGCATGATTTTACCCAATATTATTTTCAAACTAGCAATTGAGTCCAGAGACTAAAGCAAGCTAAAGAAAATAAGACTTTTATTTCTGTATTGTGTGTCATATTCATGAGAAAATGTAAAATCAATTTTGCTTATATGGCCATTATCAAGAATATGAAAAAGTAATCTGTTTACAGCTAATTCCATCACACTCGTAAAAAGAAGCCATTTGGTATAGACATTGTTTAAATACACTTTTGGGTTGATCTTCTAGTTTTAAAAATAAATGAAAATTTCTCCATAAACAGAATAAACTGAGGGACTCTACATAGATCCATTCTTGCCATTGTCTTAATGACCAATACTGGTGACTTCAGACAAATCATTCATTTGAGAATTCACATACATTCTAGCAAGATCATTCATTTAAAGCTATTGCTGAATATATTTGACATGGAAATTGAGACAATCATTCATTTCCCTACTTAAAAATCAAAGTCATAAAAATTTTTATATACTACGTAAAAATAACAGTCATAAAATGTTATTATATTCAATTATAAACTGCCATGGCAAGATGAAATAAAAAAAAATTTTATTTAAGATTTTGTAGCATGAGCCATGGAGACAGATTGCCTAGTTTTGAGTCTGTGATCCACCACTTACTAGTTGTGTAACTTTATGCAAGTTTTTAAAATTCTCTGTGACTCAATATAAAATAGAGATAATAATAGAGGATACTCATAGTGTTATTGTGAAGACTAAATGAATTAACACATATAAAGCACTTAGAACAGTTCCTGGAACCACAACATTATTGTATGTGTTGGTAATTGTTGCTGCTGTTACTAAAGAAAATAAATAACGGTGTTTGTATATTCTGCACTCACAATGACAAATAGATAAGTCTAATCCTGTGTAGGAAAAAAAATGAACTTGAATTCTAGTGTTAACTCTGCCTTTAAGTAGCTATCACTTAGGACAAGTCATTTAATCACTCTGTGCCTCATTTTCCTCATTAATGTAAGGAGCATTGGGGTTCATCTCTAAGATCCTTTCTTGTTCTAGCATTCTATGATTGAAATAAGCTTTAATCATAAATCTGTGATCATTTGCATAATGAATCTCAATTATGTGCAATGCTATAGCTTTAGAGAATTTTACTTCACCATTCCATATGTAAAGTCAAATTATCTTATTGTCATCAACTGCATATTTCATAAAATTTTAATTGATTTAAAACTGTATGCTTTGTTTTTGGTAGGTAGTGATTTATGGCTGTTTCTAGCTTGGTAACAAATAACGTTATATAATTTGGAATGGAAACATTGTTTTAAAAGAGTGTTTTAATGACTATTTGCCATTTTCAAGGTTTTTTTGGTAATAAAATTTCCCCTCAAAATTTTATGTCTTGGGCCAGTCCAGTGGTCTAGTGGTTAAGTTTGGCATGCTCCATTTCCACAGCAAGGGTTCAGTTCCTGGGTTCAGACTTACACCACTCATCTGTCAGTGGCCTCGTTGTGGTGGCAGCTCACATACAAAAAAAAAAAAAAAAAACAGGGGCTGGCCCTGTGACATAGTGGTTAAGTTCACTGTGCTCTGCTTCAGCAGCCTGGGTTTGTGGGTTTGGGTCTCCAGCGTGGACCTATATCATTCGTCAGTCATGCTGTGGCAGTGATCCACATATAAAGTAGAAGAAGATTGGCATGAATGTTAGGTCAGGGCTAGTCTTCTTCAGGGAAAAAGAAAGAAGATTGGCAGCAGATGTTAGCTCAGGGAGAATCTTCCTCAGAAAAAAAAAAAAAATATATATATATATATATCTATATAAGTCCTGATAATATTTTCAAGAAGGATATGTTCCAATGACATTTAACTTTCTATATTATTATGATTAGTTTTGAAATGCTTAAAGTGACCAATTTATTCCTTTGATGAAATAGGAAACATATATTGACTCATTGGATGATGAGTTTACTTAATATTTGAAATTTTTAAGAAAGAGTATAAGTTAGAGAAAGTGTGGAGTTATTTTAATTGGATAATTGTAAGATATCTTGAAGCCCTGTAATCCAGCATGGTGTTGAAAATACTGAAGCAAACACATCTTACAAAATCAAATGATTTTTGAAATATTATTTCCAACTAAAATATATCATCATGATTTTGTATTGAAGATGATAAAAATTCAACTTCTGTAAAGTTGATCAATTTAAAATAAAAACATAATTAAAACCTGTTATAGCTGACAACTACAACATCGCACCTTCAAAATTTTCCGCTAATTACAGCTGCTAATTTTCAAGAGGCACTGTTAAAGTGAGTCAGATTTGACATAAGGACAGCATCTCCACCTCTTTTTGTAATTCAGAAGAAAAATTTTTTTAAACAAAATATTTCCAAGTATATTGTCTATCCAGCCAGTGCTTTTGTTACAGATTACTTTTTCTTTTTCTGATGTTGGAAAATAAATATTATTTTGCAAACATTATAAACAATAACTGAAAAAAACCACCAACAACAAAACTGAAAACCAAAAAACTACCTGTTACCTATTAAAATCTGTAGACTGTAAACTCTGAGGCTTAGCATTCAAGGTCCTTAATTAGTTCCTTCTAACGTATGCCTGTCTCATTAATTTATAATCCATGACCTCCCCTCTTCAGCCAAGCCAACATCCACTCTCTAGCCATAATATTTTCCACATCTTCTCTGGTCATCCAAGGTCATCATCTGCTTCAAGGCATTTCATAACTCATTTCTTCTAAGAAACTTTCACAGATTAACATCACATGGGGAATATCCAAATAAGCATAAGAGTAAGAATAATGGTAAATGTAAGTGCTTAAGGGACCTGTCGTTAAAATATGACAACTATGGAGAAGGCAGTTGGCAAAGTCCTGGAGCAATGAGTTTTGTTTAACTTTAATTTGGAAAATAATCTTATTAATAATTGTTGTGTATCATGTGCATTCACACAGCACATCCCTTACTCATCTATTCTTTCTCTTTCACTCTTTAAAAGGTGTCCAGATTATTGTTTTGAACTGAATGTCTTGTTTAATAAAAATTTTTACCTTGGTTTAATTTGGCTTTGCTATCTTAATGATAAACCGATACTAAGAAAATAGGGACTGTGCTTCCTAATTTTTTTGTAACTCTGCCCTACTATCCCAAGTTCCTTTGAAAGCAAGCCTGGTACAAGTATCAGGTCTTTAAAATGTTGTGTGCATGTTAAGAAGCAATAAAGAATAAGATTAAATCAACCTGCCAATGATTAAACTATAAACTTTCTTATTCATGGCAGTTTGTAAACTCAAGCTGTTGGCAAATGTAGTAATAATGTGATGAGCTATGTTCCAATATCTGTAAGGGGCTTGAATAATTTGGGAAAGACTCTGAGGCACTAGAAAAACTTGGAGGAGCAGAGGATTTGGAAGGGGCTGTGGAAGAAACTTGAAAAGACTGGGGGTACTAACAAGAGACAAGGAATGATTTTGAGGATTGGGATGAGCTAGGAGAATACGAAGTACTCATCGAGTCTAGGCAGGACAAGGAGGGACGGAAACTAACTGGGAGAAATTGAGGTGAATAGAGATGAGGAAACTAAGGAGTGAGTAGAGACTTGGAAAAATTACAGAAACTCAAAATGACAGTGAGGAATTTGGTGAAACTGTAGTGGAACTTAGAATGACTTCAATGAATGGCAGACTTGAGGGACTGAAAAATACAGGGAAGGAGTGGGGAGATTTGATGGATCTGGGAGGTCTTAGGCACCATTGAGAGTGGACTTGAGTACCTGAAGAGAATGATGGGGTGAGAGAGAGGAGGAGTGGAGATAATAGAAGAGAATAGCGAAAATAATAACATGAAAAGTAAACAAAGCTTGTTTAAATCTTTTCTTCCCTAAGTAAAGATTAAAGTGCCTGAGGAATTTTGCATTGACGAGAACTTTTAAGATATTTATTCTTATAGCAATGTGGGGAGGGGGGCACATATTTCACTCTTTCTTTGTGCCACATGGAAGAGAGAAACTGAGAATGGGAATTTGTAACAAAGAACTTAAATACATTACTTTAAAATATAAAAAATATTGCATTATTATGTCACAAGTACCGTGAGAAGGTTGAGGGGCTACACTGGAAGAGAAGTTAATCACTGTCTATAAACTTCAATGATTTTTGAAAAAATTAAAACCTCCCATGACACTTTGAACATTATTTCAAATTTTGTTTAATTAAATAGAATCTTAACTTTTATTTACTTAAATGGAGATTGAAAGGATGGTTTACTAGCTTATTTAATCAAATCATCATCCTACCAGTTCAAGAAATTCCATATATTTATTCATGAGAAGAATCTCTTGTTTGCTAGTTTTGTATATATTTTGTTAAGCACCTTCTACGTATATGTACCAGGCATTGGAAATGCAAAAATAAGGAAGAACAGTCCCTCTATCCAGGGTATTCACAGTCCACAGAAGAAATATTAGTCTTGAAAATAGGTATTTCTGTAATTTATCAGTATATGGATAACTAATGGTCCTAAGGACATCTCTGCATGATCTAAAAGGGCTTTTAAGTCTTCATAGGTTACCATCAGTAGGGTGGTAGTGTTGTATCTTTTCTCAGAATTGATTCTCTAGAAATTGATAACACATTGATGACATATGTGGTTCATCCACACGAAGAGAAATATTTACTATAATTTATGGGATCTTTGTTGTTGTTTTACATCTCTCCCCACATGATATCAATCAGTAAATTGGAATATGGCCTTCCTTCCCCGCCCCCATCCATTCTGACTGTTAACACTTTAAGCTTTACGCAAATCTTTTAAGGAAAAAGAAAAGTTAAAACACTAAAAACGGGAATTCAGATAAAATTTGTACTCCTGAAAAGACCCAGAGGGAGTGTGACTTTTATGGTATTTAACATATATAAGACTCACCTTGAAATATCTGAATTAAAACCCACTTTCGTACAGTCCTCATAGTGCTCTGCAATCAGCTGTGGGGTGGAGGATGAGAAGAGGGAGGGGAAGAAAAAGATCTTTGCCTCCAGTACAATGAAATCAATTGAACCTGAATAAAACAGATGCACTAAAAAGATGGGGCTTCACTAACCCAAATGCTAGTCTAGGTGGGAGGTTACACAGCAGGACCTCCAAGGTCCCTTTAGTTTCAGGGATGCAATGATTCTGTATTCCCTGACAGATAAAGCAGCAAATCATTCAGGACTCTGATATATAGGCACAAAATATTCTAGGAATTCAAAATGAGGAAAAGTCACTGTTACCCTTATTTGTCTGCTACGGGAAGCTTACATAAAAATGTCATATCCACTAATCAGGCTTTCCCCCTTGGACTGTTATAACAGGTCTGTAAACCAAACATATAGAACTGGGAATCTGCAGTAGATTTATGAAACAGTAGAATGCACAGATTCAATGTACTATATATATGGACTAGGTGTGATCTTAGCCCCACTGGCTAGTAATATTTATTTCCTGAAACTGAGGGAAATGATCATGCCTTGAATATTAATCACATATTCTATCACTAAGAATTCATAATTACCTACATATTAAATTTAATTTTCTTCAGTTACGAAACTGATCTTAGCTATAATGCTTCTTGATATCAATTCATACTATCTTAGAGGGGACTTTCTAATTCTGTAAGGAGGATAGCAAAACATTGTCTCACCCAAGCTTGTCAGCTTCTTCACAAGACTATAAAGTTGAGAGCAGCTGAGGCAAGACCTCTCTGGCATGTGATCTGTGGAATGCTTCTTACTCACAAAAGGGTTTTCCTGTAGTAGGTCAAACACTTCGAGTTGGATTTCAAGAAACCACAAATCTAAATTCAACAAGTAGACAACATATGACAGAGGTCCGTCATTACATGGAAGGATCCTCCAATTTGCTGTAATGGCTACAAATCAAGAAAAGGTTAATGATTTTTGCACAATTTTAGATTTTGGAAAAGGGGAAGGAAGGCATAGAAAGCTTGTGATTTCAATAGGATCTTATGGATCTCTCTTGGATTAAAAAACAAAAAGTCCACAATACTTTTGGAGGTAGGGTATGCTGGAGAGGTATTTCCAGGCTTTAGAATAGAAGAAGCTTTTAAAATTGTGGAAGGCCAGCCTACACTGTTGCACTCTTAATTCTAATTAAGTCAGATCTGTTAAAGAATTTAATGTATATTTATGTGGAAATTATGGTAATTTACTACCTACTTATATTTTGATTTATATTGGTGTTGCAAAAAGTTATAGATTAAATGAAAATGTGATCAGAATGGTATTGATTATAAATGTTCCTCTTTGGGAGAAAATTGTTTACATTGTAAATGACTGTAAATTATACTTTTTAATGTGGGAAATGAGAATCCTATGCTTTGTTGTTTTATGATTATGACCTTCCTAGAATTTCAAAGACATGTTTCTCCTATCCACTTCTCCATCAAAACTTTCTAGAGTAGTGCTATCCAATAGAAATTTCTGTGATGATGGAAATATTCTGTATCTATCTACATGATTTAATATGGTAGCCACATGTGACTATTAATCACTGGAAATGTGGCTAGTGCAACTGAGAAAATGAATTCTTAACTTTATTTAGTTTCAATTTAAATTGCCACATGTAACTAGTAACTACCATATTGGACAGCACAGTTGAGAGGTAGTTAATATTCTGTATTTAATTTAAGGTATGCATAAATTTACTCAAGGAAAATGTGTTTTGTTAGGATACTCCATCCTCTTCCATCCATCCATCCAGCTGATCTTCAATTTTTAACCATCCTCACTGTGTGAAACACTGTTAAGTTTATATAATAAAGGAGCTTTACACTATCTTAAGTTTATATAGTGGGGAAGATAAGAAAGACTTGTGCAAGATTAATAATACATTGAATAGGCTAAGTGACAAAGGAAAGAGTAAAGTGTTGTGGAAGTACCAAAGAATGAGAACACTTTTGGAAAATGGGATTAGGAAGATGCTCATGTAAAAAGTAGTTCTGTAAATGTTTCTGATAAGTGGTTGCAAGGTATAGGAAAAAAGTAAGGGAAAGAGACTGCAAGATAAAAGTCTGAAGTTTAGTCTGGAATGTGAGGATAAGGAAGAAGGAATACTTCAAGGCTTTTCAAGTCTGAGTGACTGAAAATGTCAGTGCCAAGAACACATAAGGTAAAGTCAGGAGAATGAACATGTTTTGTAAGACAGTGTTGAGAGTAAATAAGAAAATGTATTTTAATCTAAGATCTCCATAAAAGTTATTTGATTTTAAAAATTTATTTGTTGTAAAAGTTAATTAAGAGAGTTAAATTTTAGCCATTGAACTAACTTTATATGTTAATTGTAACTGTACTAATGGTAAATAAGATCAATATGAAGATCAGATATGCTTAAAGAGGCCTCCAGTAAAGTGTGATCATCAATCATCTATCTAAACTTTCATCTTGGCCTCTATAAAGACTAAAGGTTAGGATAGCTACAGTAAGGGTAGCTTAACACAAATATATGTGAATTTCACTTTAATTCCTGTATAGAATTCTTTTGGGGCAGTGTCAGATAACCTAAGATATATCAAATTTTTTCTTGCCCTAGGCGAGTGCCTTAAATTCCTCAGCAAGTATTTCATTCTGTATTAATCTAAAAGCAAAGATCAAGACACTTCGGGGAAGTAGACATCCTTATAATGTGATATAGGTCACTAATAAAATACCATAAATATAGAGTGATGGATGGATTTAGTGATGGACTTGCTGATGCTCAGATCCATCAATGGTCCTTTTGAACATAAATTTATTAAAATTATTTAATTTAAATAAAAGTTAACATTTATCTAAGGAGCTCATTGTTATTTTTGTTTTGATTCTCTGAATTAATGCTCATTATTTTGACCAGAAAATAATTTTTCCTTCCTTTGCAAATAAAGAGAGAATTTAAGATTTCTATAGTTTGAATAAATATGTTTTTAAATAAAGAATCAGGTATTTAATGGAAATACCTAATTAGTTTGAATGTACTTTGATGTTTATGAGATAGTCAGTGTTGTATCTTTGCCATTAATAATGACCAGGCCTATAGCAGGCTAAAGTTATTTTCATAGCTGAATTTTCATCTCTGGATTCATAGAGCTAACAGCTATGGGTGCCATTTCTTTTGAGGCAATTATGATTTCCAGGAATTTGATTAACATGAGTGCTCATTTTCTCCATTAATAAGAAACTTGAAATTTGAGAAGTTGTAGCCCTTTACATTTAATATTTTATGAACTGGTCAGGTGCACTTTATGATTTAGGGGCTATGCCCCTGTAGGTAACTTTCTTCCAACTAGAGTGATATGTAAAGATCAAGAGGTTGTGGATATACAGTTTACCGACACATGGATTCTTAACTCCTGGAATTTCTGCCCTCTGATCAAAAATATCTCTATTAGCTTGTCCACCCCATGGTATGTTGATGGGCAAATTAAAATATTATTTTTATGATCTTTCTCTCTATCTCACACACAGACACACCACTTTTATCACCAGTTAAGAACATAAGTGGCAAATGTTTAAAGGCTGAATCATATTTATCTCCTCTAATCACTTTTGGTTCTTAGTAATGCAACATGCCAATGTGCCTAATTCACTCCAAAACATAATTGTCTGCAAGAATAATTTTAATTAGTAATTGACTTGATGGCACATTTATAATACATGTATTTTAAAGGTAGTTGCTCTGAAATTCAAGATGAAGTTGCTCTACAACATGGAAGCCAAAATATAGCTAACTGCAGTTGACCACTTCTCAGAGAATAGTTTCCTCCTTGGTGAATTCTGTCACAATAGAGCTGGGATGGCCAATATTTAATATTTTGTGTTCTATTTTAACGCTGTTAGCTGGATGACTTACTAGTAAATTTGTATAATTTCAAAGTGAAGCAAAACTTGCTTTACAGCCTAAGCATATTTATTGTAAGAAAATTCGATAATGGGTGAAACAGCAAATTTCAGGTACAGCGCTAACACAATGAAGTACCTGCCAGGTGTTGAGTCCAAATAAATATTATATATTTACTAACCTTGGTGTGCATTGTACAGAATGGCAAGCGATTATGCAAATTTCCAGGTGTAGGAAAAAAACAGAGGCTGCAGTAATATTAAAATGTTTGAAAGGTTAATAGAAAGCTACATGCTACTTTCATAACTTACTTTCCTCTAGTTAGCCAAAGCACTTTCACCAGTTCAGATAATGAAATTCCGTGACTTTTGTCCTTGAGGCTCTGAGGATTTACTAAGAATACTTGGGATTAAAACAATGACAAATCTTCAAAAGAACTGTCATTCATAAGTATTTCCAGGTGTAAGAAAAAGGTATTCTAATGGTTTTAAGTTTAAGAGAGAGTCAAGCAAACAACCGCATGGCTAAAAGAGGTTGACAAGTCTGACCTATGATTTTGCTAATATAGAAGAAAATCACAGAAAGGTGACTGGGGAGAGAGGAAACTAACATATCAGCCAAAGGAAACACACTGCACTCCCTTCTTCAACAGTCTCCACTAGACAACCATCTTCATTGGTTCATTCAAGCTTATGAATTAATTTATGAAGTCCAGACGCTGTCTGCCTTAGATATTGATTCTTCCTGTTCACCTTTACGTCAATAAGGTATACTAAGAAGCTTCTGTTCAAAGTTAAACTATTTGAACTTTATTGAATTTGGAGCATTTATCTCATAGACTCTCCCTGATCCTTAGATGCATAGGTCTGAAGGACCACATCTTTGGTATTTTTAATAGTAGAAAACTTTCGTCTTTATTCAAATTTCACGGAAGCTATGAGGAAAATGTTGTTTCCTCTGCTCTTCTGTACATGTTCAGATGTAATAGCGTGAATACAGTTGGTAAAGGAAAACAAGAAGGAATATAATAAACACTAGCCTAAGTCGACATCAAGAAAGTTTCTGAATTTTTTGCGTTGTATTTTTCCTGCACTCAATAATCGTGGTCAAGTACCAAATTCCACATTGGATATTATCCTTCAACCAGTTTAAGCCTAAAACTAAACTCAAATTTTAACTAGCTTATGCAAATTTAATTTGCATAGAGAAATTTAGTTCTTCAGTGAGATTAAAATTCCCATCACCTGGGTGCCTTATTAGTTAAAAAGTAATAGGGAAATAAGCCCCACAGGTAAGGTAACTGAAATTTACACTCTTTGTGACTTACTTATCATCTTGAGAAAAGTTTTTTTTGTAGTTTCAGATTTCTGTGGGCTAGAATTTTTTAAACAGGTGTACTGTAGAGATTATGACAAATCGTCGTTTAGAGAATTTAAGATGTCTAAGAGAATTGTCACAACCATGAAAGGTGAGAAACATTAAATGCCCATTCTCTCCTTTTCAAACAAAACAACTTTTTTCTAGTAGAAATCAAACTCTTCAAGCGGCTGTGCTTCAGCAAACACAAGACATTCCTTCACTTTCATTCTCTTTATTCTTCTACTAAGTGTTATTTTTAGCATACCTCAAGACAAGGGGATAAAACATAAATATTTGGTCCCCATTTTCAAAGATTAGTAAATCCTTAGAATATTCATTATAAGTGGGTCAAAACATTTAACCACATGTCATTACAAAGGCAATCAATTTAAATCAAGTTTGAATAGCAAACTTTCTTCTCCCCCATCACTTATACAGTCCTGCTCATCTCCCCACTTTATAGTCCTTAAATTATTCACATAAAGTGTACTAAATTATTCAGGAAAAAGTCCTAGGCAATTCATTTCTCCAATGTCACTTTCATATTCCCAAACTTTGTTTTCATTTTATTTTGGGGGGTAAACATTCTGTTTATTTTGCTCTATATCTATTTGTCCTGATCACTTATTTTAGTGCGAAACTACTGTAAATACAATACATGTAATGGATGAA
This sequence comes from Equus quagga, assembly GCF_021613505.1. Classification (NCBI taxonomy): domain Eukaryota; kingdom Metazoa; phylum Chordata; class Mammalia; order Perissodactyla; family Equidae; genus Equus; species Equus quagga. Next base: position 50,156,054 of record NC_060276.1, read on the forward strand.
GATTTTTGTGGTGAATATAATGTTTCTATCCTAATATTAGAACCTTAAAATATTTGAAATTCCTTTTTGAGATAAATTACTACAAATATTGATTTTAAAAATACACACATATGCATGTACATACGTATATGTAAATATATATGTAATATGTATATATGAAATATACGATATCTAGATCACAAGGATCAAGTGTATAGTTTTAAAACGCCAGAAAACTGTATGATGAAACTACGTTTTGGAGACAAACAGAATTTTGAGTCTCAAGAATTCATCTTCTGTGTATATTTCTTTATTGGGGGAAAAGCTGGGGCTAAAACTCTGCAAAACAACTATCATATTTAAATATGCTGTTATAAGCATTTTTTAAATAGATTAAGTGAATAGAAATAGAATCAGTGGAGAAAGAAACTTAAATCTGATTATCTTTTATATTCACAAAAAAGTCTTCCTTAGAACAAGGTTTGGTGTATTCATCAGTTTTTAATATACCACAAAGGGAAACTGCACCTTCTAGATGTAACGACAGCAAGTGATTTTATCAGTATTTTTGTCACTTCAGCTTTCATAAATGGAAATTGAGTGTTTTTCTTAGCCACTTTTCTGTAGGTTATATTTACTAGTTTTCAAAACCTCTGACTTTATCATGTTAGAAAATGAAAGATAGGGGCTGGCCCCATGGCCTAGTGGCTAAGTTCAGCTTAGTGGTTAAGTTCGGCACACACTGCTTCAGTAGCCCAGGTTCGGTTCCAGGACAGGGAGCTGCACCACTCATGCTGTGGCGGCAACCCACATACAAAATAGAGGAAGGCTGACACAGATGTTAGCTCAGAGCAAATCTTCCTGAAGCCAAAACAAAAAAAAAAGGAAAATTGGCAACAGATATTAGCTCAGGGGGACTTTGCCTTGGCAACAAACAAAGTAAAACGTTATTCTTGGATCACTCTCTAGGAGTGAGTAAAGTTCCTCAGGAAAATTAGTCTTTCTGAGGAGGATCAAGTAATGTGTCTTTTACCAAATGTCTTTTATCATGACATTTTATAGTATGCCTACTTATAATTATTATTAAAGGAATCTTTTTAAAACTTGCATACTTAGCTAGGTTATTTCAACATCTGGTGGTTCAAAACTAAAATATTTTTAAATATTCAAGTTAACAATAAATGATTACACTGTAAACTATATCCTCTTTGACCAGACAAAGTGGCCAGTTGAGAAACAAAGTGTCATTTCAGGTATAAAAGAAAGGAAACCCACAACTGCATATATGTTGACTGAGTAGTCACTTGAGAATGATGAAGTGACATTTATTTTAAAATAGAATTTTCTCAGATAAATCAATAATACATTACTAAAAACTTATCAACAACAAATTTAAAATAAATTTAACATTTGGTCTAATAAATTAATGATATTTTTAAAGTCTTAATTTTTTTCTGAGTTCCTCACTGGTTAATTATAAATGACCAGAACCACTTTAAATATAAGACTGCTATTTCATGTTTTGTGATATTTTTGCAGATAAACAATATTCTGAATTGCCACAAAAATCAAAATTAAAAATGACATAGTTTAATGACATAAGATTCTTTAAAACAGTTTTGATAACTTTTAAAAATAATTGGGATTCTAATTTTACTAAGAGTGTAAAAGACTTGCTTTTGGTGAAAATGGAGAATGTATCACATTAACATTGCTTAAGCTGTTAAGAACGAATATTCTTTATTTGCACTGACTACTGTTGGCAGCACTGCTGCCAACTCAAGGTGTAAAATTTCCACTATTTAGCAATCACTAGGCATTATCAGTAATCACACTATCGATATATGATTGAAAAAAATCTAGAAAACTGAAGATCTTTCTACTCAGGTCATTTGAACTCCTACTTCCAAGATTGTTTACATTCTTGTAAATTCCCGAAAGTCATAATCCCATGAAAATAAAACATAAAGGAAATAAAGATCCATGTTTCTGCAAATTATTTTGGTGATGAATATCTTGATACATTTAGCAGTTAGATTCATCTTAATACAACTTCTACAGTATATCATCAATTATTAAAATAACAGCAGCTATCATTTTATTGAATTTTTATGCATGCAAAGCACTGTGCTAAGTACATTTAACACAACAATCCTATGTATGTACTGTTATTGTTACTTCCATATACATATGAGGACATGAAGCTCTAAGAGTTTAACTTGCCCAAGGTCTCAGAGTTATTAAGGTATGCAGCTAGAATTTGAAAGCAGATTTTTCAGACTCTAAAGCTTAAGCTCTCAACTACTATAGAGAATTTATGCAAGACAAAATATGTTTATGTGTTCACTTATACTAAAACAAACAAACAAAACAGAATCTAGCAACGTCTTGGAATTAGAATGTAGATAGAGAGTATCGAGGGGGATCACCCAGTAAAAAGTTGATCTGTATGAAAATGTAACATTAGGAAAAATGGGAAAGGTACTTAATGGCAAACGTTTTTGTTAATTTACTTTTCTCTTAGGAATCAAATTTTCTCAATTTTCTGATAATAGGATAAACAATTATATGGGGGTCTCCTTTCGTGTGTTTCTATAATCCGTATTAAAGTACAAACACTATAAATCTTTTGTAGGAGGAACTAAATACTATTTTTTCATCCAAACACCTATCTTCTTATTAGAAAAATGTTTACTCATTCAATAAGTAATTGAATTGGAAAACAGATTTGCTTGATGCTACATCTGACTGAAATTGATGTTGCATAATTGGGTAATTTGCACTAAGGACATTTAATGAAACTATGTTTCATTTTTGGGAACTCGTGAAAATTAGATCAGAACGCCCAGCTTTACAAATCTTACTTTCTCCAGAATCATGCATTATTCATAAAGATTTCTCCAACACTTATTTTTACTTAAGCCTTACGTAATGATCTTGACAAATCTGCATATATGAGGAGTATATTCAGGAAATATCTCCACAGATAACATTATAATTCGGGAGTTATTAGCAGAAAAGCTGCGATTTCTCCCTTTCAGTAAATCTCCTGGACTCTGGCTTTTGATTATTAGGTTGAACCAAATGAAATTGCTGATATTCAACCAATTTGGAACTTAAAAATAGCAACTTTGTATAGTCCTACTTCATATATTCTAAGTATTTAGCAAACTTTCCACTAATATTCAATTCTCTATATAAATCACTATATCAAAAAAGAAAAGATTACTTCCAAGTATCTGAGGAATATGCAAACTGGGTGTGCAGAAAAGCTTATTTCTTGCAGGTGGACATTAATGAATAAGTGGAAATTATCAAATGTATGGGCCTCTTAATAACGTTAACTTTGACGAGGAGTGAGCAGCAAGATGCTTAAATAAGTAAAGAGAAATGACTTATTTGAGAGTTGATAAGGCAAAGCAGACAATATAAAAGGTGTGTCAGTGAGAAGCAGAAAATAAAGGGGATCAAAAAATGTGAGTTTTAGACAACAGAATTAATTGAACCTAAACTACCTACAGTATACTGTACTAACATAGGCAAGTGTAAAGAAAAACCAACAAAGGCAATACAAACACATGCTGGAAGAAAATAAAGAAAATTGCCTATATTTAATTTGGTAGATTTGCTCTGCAGTGGAACACAGACTGTCACTAACAACTTGGATAGACGTTACACCATCTCTTCTAATGTATGCAGGGATAACACGTGCATGTGTATGATTGTCCTTTAATCATAGACGATGCTCTAAAGGACAGGAAGAGTATCTGCCCCACCAGAAGGTAGACCAGTTTTCTGAATTCCCTCAGTTAAGTATTTTCTCTAGTAACCACTTCTTCAAGACAGCACATTGTTAACGTATCCGTGTGTTTTTAAATCAGTCAACGTTTCATTGTTTCATTTATATAAAGTTCTTTAACATATTTTAGCCTCCCAGATTCTTGCATTTACCTTAACTTCTTTTACTTATATTGCTGTCTAAGTGTGACTGTTAGTCATATGTGACACCCTGGAGGACTGATAACAAATGCCGTTTTTAACACAGTCTGAGAGCCTGATACTTAAAGAGGCTATGATGAATCCATTTAGGCAGTAAAAATCTCTTAGCAAAACAAATAATTGATGTTAATGTTATATATTATGTTAACATCACATAAAATTTTAGCTTTAATGTCACAATATTACTGGTTTTAAAATATGTAATTTTTCTATACGAATTTACTTGGTAGATAAAGTTTTAAAGTATTTATGTCATTCCAAATGAAAGTAAAATGTGACTTTCACTAATGAAAGTTTATTTCATTCTGGAAAATCATGCTTGGCTATTTCCTTCACTTTGAAAATAATCAAGGATTTATCTACCATTTCTATGCACATGTTTTTCAATCAGCGTATGTTGAAGAAATTTCTGTTATTCAGGTACAATATGCAGCCCATCTTACCTTTTGTTAATAATTAAAAAAAGGAAAACCCTCATTGCAACTTTAGAGGCTCTTTTATATTGACTAACAAAAGTATGAAATAAATGCTTCTCCTTAAAACCTAATTAAGTTTTATTTGTTTTTGATTCTTTTGAGTTGAATAAGTAACCACCCCACTTATTAAAATCACTTTATTTGAAGTCCAAATGGGATAGTTAACTCATTTTTAAGGAGTTTTTGTGTTTTTTTAAATTAATGACTTTTTAATTTAGACTGAATATTCCTAAAAGTTAAATATAAGCTATTATATGCCTTAAATTAAATGATCAACTGAATATTTTTACGATAGGATTAGTCTGTTTTGGTTTTGCCTTTTTTTAAGAGTCAATGCTGGCAGTAGAAAGGGTCTTAGTTTTCAGAAGAAAGCTATTGATGACTCATATGCTAGATGAAAAACAAAAGGGTACATAAACATAATGTTACACATAGAGAATCACTAATTACAGCAAAATTATTTATCTCATATCACCTTCGTTCAAAATGCTAGTCAAAAATATCTATGTGTTTATACCTTTGTTTCATCAGGTTACATTTAGATATATAAATCATAGTCTTATTCTCCCGGGCATACACTATTTTATTGTGCATCTCCAAGACAACCAAGCACAAGCAAGGGGTCAAATTCACAATTTGGGGTACATATTTGCCTTAAAGAGCCCAAGAACATATTCCTAATTGTAAATTTTTATTTTCACAAAAAGGATTTTTACAAAAAGAGATAATTTTTACAAAAAGGATAATAAAAGGGATTTTCAAAATTTTTGGCGTAGAACAGAAATAGAAAACAGAAGGACTTGCAGTAAAATATTTTAATCTGTCAACGACTCAGTTTATGAAGAAAGAGGCATGAAAATTCAGTGAATGAACGGAAAAATACAGTAGAAGAAAAAGATAAGAGGATGGAATTGGAAGAGTCTGAAAAGCATTGGGCAAAAACCCTAAGGAGATATCAGGTCAATTTCTCTACTGTGTGAACTTGGTAACGTTCTCTGACTAGGAATGTGGTGATGTCTGTTACTAAGGAGTCAACGTGCTGCTAGTACGGAGGCAATAAAAGGCGTTTGGAATTGGCTATATAGATGAAAACTTAAAAGATCTAGTTTGATTTTCCTTGATTAGCATTTATAATAATTTTAAGATTTTGTTTAGGAACGTGTCTAATCATTATATTGCTATTTATCTAAGCAAGAATATATGGGCATGCATATCCACATATGCCTCTCCATAACTATTAATATCTAATATATGAATAACATACGGATATCATAATTCTACAAATATACTTGCAATAATGTTTAGAAAAATATACAACTTAGTTATGTACCATTTCATCTGGTTTTGTAATGTTATGTCTAATACCCAATTTTTAAAACTTATTTATAACCAATGTTTGTGATCATTTATGAATATAAATACATAATATTTGAAATATTTAAAGCTTCATATATTTCCGTTCTATTCTTCCAAGTGATGCAATCTTTTTCATGTCTTATGACTTATTTGCGCAGTCTCTCAGAAAAATTGTTCAATGGCCATTATTTTTATTTCACAACCAGGAAGCTGTTTGGGTAGCTATGCAGAAATTCATAGTAAGTCAAGTGAATGGCCAGAATTCTGTCTTCTCTTGTGAATCTTTAAAACACCTTATTAGGTTCACTTACATTATTTATCACACGATATCAAAAAAGTTTGTGTTTGACTCTTTATAATAAATAGTCTCTTAGTGACTATTTTACACTCACTCTTGTTAGCCTAGCACAATGCTTCAAATAGAAATGGAGTCACTCACTCAACAGAACTACATATGTTTATGATTTATTATTTAACTTAAGGATAATAGAAATTCTGGTGTGATATGCCTTTTTAAAATCAGTCAGAAAATACCATAATTTGTGTCTAGGAGGTCATGGTTAATTCAAACCTCTATTCAACTCGATGGAATATTCTTCTAAAATTTCTGTTTTAAATTCTTATGCTGCAAGATTTTTTTCAAAAGAAAACAGTTCAAGAAAATATTACAAAATATGGAGTAAGTCAGAAATAAGCTAATCAAAGTCTCTGGAGAAGAATAGGGTTTGTTTAAATATTAACTGGTGATATATGATAAGGAAAGTATAATAAGTTGTGCCAAAATATTTATTTTTTAAAATGTTTTGAATATATACATAATTGTGATTTATTATACAACGTCAGTTATTACACATATTAAAGGAAGAAATAATCCATCTTAGTAAAATACATACCAACGAGAACTGAATTCTTACAGGACCATTGCTACTGGTGGTAATATATCCTAATATCAGGAAGATAACGTAAGTTCTAGAAAATAGGTTCTTCTCTGTGAACACTAGAATTCTCAGGTAACAAAGTGACATTGAATATTAGTAAGAGAAGTACAATTTTTAAACATTATTAAAGATAAATTTATATTTGTCTATGTATAATTTTAAAGCCTTTCTGTGTCATAAATTTTAAAACATATGAGTGTGTACTTGTACTTTAGAAAAGTGGTTCTTTTTTTCAAGATTTTAAAATATTGCTATAGCAAAAAAATGCATAATGTTTGTCTACTGGAATGAGAGTCTACTTAGGTAAAACTTGCCCATGCTAAGCTTCCTTGCTTGTATTTGTCAAGCAGAGGCATCTTTGTTCATCTGTGTTCTATATTTGTACTGCATTTGCATCATTATTTCACAATAATAATGTTAATTATTAAAAAAAATAAGCCCAAAAGAATATATTTTAACTTTTACTAATCTTTGATCAATACCCTTCACTCAGTTTTTCATCCTGGTTCATAAGCCCTAGGATATGATTAAAGAATAAGGAATTGCTGTACTTTGAAGTAGAAATACAGACTGAGTTGTTTGGACAGTAAGACTAATGTCCAGATAAAAATAAAACTATCAGTTAATTTGAAAAAAAATCGGTTAAAATAATTGATTGAGTCAACTAAATATGATACTATGCAGATGGATAGTAAGTAAGTTCAATTCTCCCTTTGCAGTTCAAGAGAACGTTAGTGATTTAGTTGTTTAATGCTGTGAGACATATTATCCCTTTAGTATTTATCCCAGCACTATGGATCAGGATTTCTGAATAGAAACTAGAACTGAAAGTCATCATTTTAACTTGGGATTGTCCAAGCAAATCCATTAAAAATCAAAATGGCTACATGCCTCTAGATCAAACCTGTCAAATTTCTAATAAAATGAAATAAAAATGCAACAATCTTTGATGAGAAAGATCATAAGCCGAAGGACCCACAACTAAAAGATACACAACTATGTACCAGAGGGCTTTGGGAGAAAAAAGGAAAAAAAGAAAAAAGAAAGATCATAATCCGTTTATAATTTTAATTTGCTTAAACTGATTATATAATCTACAACAAAGAATGGGATTATCCAAAGGGCAAGTCTAGGTTTTAAATTAGACCCGTAAAGTGTATGTGTCCACTTTTCCAAGCTGTAACCGAATTGTTAGACAGGTGATTTTACAGATTGAATATTTCTCCTACAGTTAAGAGGTCCAGAAGGAAGAAAACCTTAGTATTAAGTTTAACTGATGTAGTTTTTTTGTTTGCGCAAGGCATTGTGTTCTACAGCTGTAATACGGTTAATAAAGCTGAGAAATGGATATAATATGAAACATTTGTCTAAAGAGAAATAAAAATAAAATGTCCATGTGCATAGTGTGAAAATAAAGGAAAACCTCATTTAAAATGGAGTCAGGAAGCCCTGAAGGGGGAGCTCTCACACATGTACCGCTCATTACAGTCTACATAAGCAGGAGGTAGAAGGAAGATAACGAAGTCTCTATGTATAGAATTCTTCGTATAAAATTTTCTTGGTCTCGACTTCTTATCCATGATGATAAGAATGTTACTTTTCTTCTAGTACAAAAGAGGCCATTTTTCACATGGGAATTTCACCTGCTGCTTTTGAGCAACAGAAGGCCGATCCCTCCCTTTCCCAGCAACAATGCTCGAAGGAGCCCTGACAGCCAATAAGAAACCGCCAAGACCTCGAACTCTTGTTCTTCTTCAGAGAACTTTTATTCAAAACAACCCTTCCCAATTTCCTCCTAAAATCTAATAAAAGTAGGCCTTCCTTTTGTCTCTTTGCACTTGCCTATGGCACGCCTTGGTTTGCTTGTCCCGAATTGCAATTCCTCTGCTATTCCCCAATACATTCATTATTTTTTGAGCTTGCCTCAGTTTACCTTTTTATTTAGGTTGACAATAATCATTATTAATATCGTTGAATAATATTTTGAAAATGTAGACAAAAATAAACTTCTATTTATCATTGTGGTTAAAAAACCTGGGCTGTGAAGTAAAAAATATCTGAATTTGATTCCTGACATGCTGGTTTACTATTTGTGTAACACTTTGGGCCAGTCTCAATTTCCATATTTATAATATGGAGATGATTAGAATACCTCCTACCTCACAGGAGTATAGATATAGATGTCTAAAATAAAGATAATTAAAGAACAGAGGAGGCTTTTGATTACTTTGGGCCAATGGAAAAAATATATATAGTGATTATCAAGTGTGCAAAAACAACTTTTGTGGGTAACTGTGCATTTATGTTTTAACCTTAATCTCTGGTTAAATAGTTGACTCTGGACTTTTCAGTTTTTGGGAACTTGTTAGTTTTGAGAATCAGTTTATCAAGTAAGCCTTTTCTAGAGGAAGAATTAAGAAAATGCTATTGACAATTATTGTCCCCTTTTAGTCATTTAACAGTTTCCCTCTTTACCTGTTTGTCTCCAGCAGCTTCTGAAAGGGAGAGATTCTTCTATGTTGGTTGAATTTTTTACCACATAGCTAACATTTCAAAATTTATCTGTACAGTAGTTCCAAAATAGGCGCGCTGTTACAAAAAAACTACACCTAGAAATTTTCTCTGGAAATCAAATTAAGTTAAAGACATTCATGTTATTTCTTAAAAGAGTTTAAGAATATATGCTATGCAGAAGGAATACATGGCTCTGGTAAAAAAAGGAAAAAAATTGTAGACCCACAACTATGAAAGATAAAATGCTGTCTTTTCATAATGAAAGCTCTTTAAATTTAAAAAAAAAGATACTTTTAGTTATGTTGAATAAATCTTCATTCAAATGCATAGAACTAAAGCAAAATAAACTGAGATTTCTGGCTTTTAGACTATTTCCTTGCATTTAACCAAAAGCTGTTAATTTATATTTTGAAAAACAGCATGACCTTTGAAGATGTGTTTGCTGAGCAAAAGTTTGCAACTCCATTCCATTAGTCTATTAAAAGCTTAACGTGCTAGACATTTTTAGCAGGAAAGCAAACACCTTTAAAATAAACAGGGAAAATATTTAATTTTCTGTAAATAAGCAAAGCATAAGTTTGATAAGTTGGATCATTTGTAGTGTTTATGGAACATTAAAACTTTACATTAAGGTAATTTTGGGTCCTAAGTTACAGGGACATGCTATTAAAGTTAAGATGACTATAAAACTGTTCGTATAGGATTTCTTCAAAGCAAAATTCTTGGATTCAAGACAGAGATCTATGTTGCAATACAGCAGAGCATTATAGTGAAATTTCAGTAAAGTTTAAATTGCAGCATAAAAACTTCATGTAGAAGATGAATCTGACATTCAAGATGATAAATTATTTAAAATATGTAGTACTGTCTTATAAAATTTAGATTTAATTTAGAAAATTTATCAATGAGTTAATAAGTCTTTAATTTGTTCAAAATGAGCCACCATTTTTAACACTTCATACGCTTTTGTTTGGTATTTACCACACAAATCTATAACCAAAATTAGCCCTTTAGAATATTTCAGGCTGCATGATTATTACATATCTAATTTTGTGTTATTTACATAAGCCCTTTTACTTTGGTAAAAGATGCGACAGTATGATGTAGTGAAAAGCACACTGGCCAAAGAGATCTAAGTTCTATTCCAGACTGTCACTAACTGGCTTTTGTGACCTTGAGCAAGTCACTTCAAAAGGAAAGGAACCTTCTGGAAAACAACAAATCTTAATTAGATGTAATTGATCACAGTTCACATTGAAATAGTATTTGTGTTTTATTAAGTTACTTCAGAAAAAGTGCAAATTATACACAAAGAGAAAAAGATCTCGGAGGATCACATTTCTAAGCAAAAAAAGAGAAACTGAATAAAGATTCAAGGACATTGCATAACGCCTATGAACATGTATTTCACTGAAATATCCTTACTTTCTCTCTTTGGAGGCACTAATATTAGAATAAAAGGAAAATCCCCAAAGCAAACAAATTAAGGGTATTTTCTTGAAAATACTGCTAGTTACGTGTTACCTCAGCATACTGCTAGTTCCTAGAGGTTGAGTATCTCATCACAATTTGCATTTTTTTCTGCAGAGAAATGTTAACCCTAACCTAGCTTCTATATCTATGAAATACCTCCCTTCTCTTTCTTCTTTCATTAAAAATGTCAAATCACTGCATAATTCCTAGGATAAGTTATCTACAACCAGTGACCCAATCTATACAGCATAGTGAAAAGCTCGTGGAATTCATGGTTACTCCTAATTAACGTGGTGACCTTAGCCAAGCAAGTCATTTAGCTAATTCTGAACTAGTTTGATTCTTCATTTGGAGAAAAAGCAAGAGAAGGGGGATTAAAATGTCTTCCCCACCTAACTCACAGGGATGTTTGGAGTGTTAGATGATTATATGTGAAGTCTTTTGTCAAGTTCAAATTCACAAACAAATATTTTATGTAGAAGAATTGTAGTTTTAAGGAAACTGTACAACAAGGATAATATTTGTCCTTTATATTCAGTAGCACTTTGGCAGAATATGTGTCATCGTTTATACTTCTAAGTCTACTAATTATCTCATGAGATTCATTAAAGAAACTAAACAGGGTTTGCTTCTCTGACAACAAAAGATATTTTTGTAATACCTTCTAATAATCTAGTTCTTCCAAGGGAAAACGAAGTGTGATCTCCCAATGGGTAAAACTATTCACCCCACGTGGTTCACTACTATAACAAAAATCTATCTTACGGAAATGCTTGAATGTAATTTAAATAAAATGGGAAACCTGAAACCTCCCAAAGTTCTGGGTTGCAAGGATTGCCAGCACTTAGCCAGAGCAACACATCTTAGTTTGTTATTTAACATTCTATATCTAAGCCAACCCATAGCCATAATAGATTTTTCTTTTTTCTCCAAAATACTCTCCCTCTAGACCTATTTTCTCAAATATTTTTATCCCCACAGAAAAAGAAAACTCTTAGGAACTTGGCTCTAGTTTCTGAGCCTATTTAAAATTAGAACTAAATCTTCATTTTTTTTCCTAAAAAGGCTTATCAGATTTATCCATCCTAGTACGTCTTTCTTGTTCAACTTGATCACATCCTTATTTCCTAATCCACTATGACTATTGTATCGTTGTATATTTATGTTACCATATGTTTTAAATTACCAAAGTCAGGGATATTATCCTAATTGTGCCTAATAAAGTTCAATGAGTGCTCACCAAAATTTCTAATAAAATTCAAAACTCCTAAAAGATTAAATACAATAAATGTATTGTTAATTTTTTCCTTTGAAATATATCCTTAATCGTATTTGGACCTAAAATTGTAGTACACACATTGGCTGATGGAATGAATTTTGCTCCAGGGATGATAAGAATAAGGAGCTAGTGCTGTCTCTGACACTTAATAGGTATGCGACCTTTTTTTTTTAAAAAAAAAGAGCCTGTGTCTCTTTCTCATATGTCAAAATGGTGTAGTACTTGTTTCACAGGTCTGTTGTGAGATTCAAACGAGATAAAACCTGTAATACCCTAAAATAGAATGAAAACAATTTTTAAATGATAACGTACCTATTCACGTAGTTAAAACCAGACGGTAGTGCCTTTCATAGTTATTGAAAGGTGCTATTTCAGGTACTTCCTTTAGATTTAATGTAAAGATTCATGACAAATCTACTTTGTTTTTTAAATTAAACGGTTAAAAAAAAAAACTCAGTTGTTTTAGTTACCACCAAAGCGTGTTCTTGAGTGATTTAGTTACTATCATTAGCGTACGGTATAAGGAATATATAAAGCGTAAACACATTTTCAAAGGAAATGTTAAACATTATATTCTGAGTGTGTTCCATATCTTTGAACGATGATGCTTACTTGAGTTGTCAGTCTTCATCTTGGAACCTAATCTTAACTTGGAATTCTAATCTTTTTCTAATGAATATAATCAACCCAATTCCTTAGTAGTGCTATTACAGTCATGTTTCACATAATGACTTTTGGTCAACAACATATACATAATATAACGGTGGCCCCATAAGATTAGTACCATATAGCCTAGGTGTGTAGTAGGTTCTACCATCTAGGTTTGTGTAAGTACACTCTAGAATATTCACACGACTACTAAATCTCCTAAGGACGAATTTCTCAGAATGTATCCTTGCCATTAATCGATGCATGACTGTACTAATTTTTGCCATCCTATCATATAATTAGCAATTATAAGTACTTCAATATTTAGTGTATGTTATATGTCATTATCTACTGGCTAATTATGCTCAATCTTTACAGTCATCTCTTTAAAATATTTACTAAAACTATGTGACTTATGATTAAAATTTTGTCCAGTTAAACAATTTTTTTCTATTTAATATTTCCAATACTAAAAAATCTCCTTCTATTAAGATGTATTCATACTGCCTCTCAAACAGGGAAAATGAGAACTGACTTAAAGTTATGTAGCTGGATTTGATTACTCTGACAGCATTTTAAAAAATATTTTTATCATTTCTAATATTTGTTAGATTAGTCCAAGAATTATCTCATATTTTTTCTTCCAGTTGTTATGACCCTGATTTTTCACATTGTAGTCAATTTTATGTAAGTTTTGAGTTGTAATACCATTGTAAATTAACTCAATTTTTTCTTATTCTGTCTTAAGGCATGAACAGCATATTTTCATAGAACTGATATTTCTACTTTCTATAAAGTGAGTTTCCATCTCTAGTCTTTGAAAACATAATTTGAAGAAATCTATTTGTTTTGTGTTCTGTACATCTTCTCTTTTTTGTATATTTTAGAATTTCCCCCTCAAAGAAAAAAAGATATATGATATTTTGGCTGCTTTACATGCCTCCTCAGGCACATGGAAACTGCCTACGCTTAGCATTATTAAATAATGTTAAGAGTAATGAAATCCAAGGCAATTTTGGCAGACACCCAAGTTCATTTAGCACTTACAAAAACCATTTTAATCCAATTGGCCCTTTAGTTCACTGGGATCCTCAAGTTGCCACCAAACAAGCTCTGCTGTTGCTATTAAAGTATCAGAGCTTAGAAAAGACTAATACAGTTTCACTGGGAAGGCGGGGGCTTCCGAATCCCAACGCCACAATTAAGACATGAATCCTAGTTATGAAGTGACAACTTCTTTAGTTGTTTCCCTAACCCTGCTGGAACCACATTGTGCCTGTTAAAAAACACAGTTTAAACACTTCAACTTGACTTATTTCAGTAGCTGCTTTGAATTTTCTTTGTTCTAATGTGACACTGGTTCCATACCAAGATAAACTGTGTATAAAGAAATGGAACTATGAAGATTTCCTAGACCGATTGTGAATGAAAAGTTCACTTCAATTAAATGGCTATTCTGCTGTCGTCTAAGATAAAAGTCTAGGTGTGAAGAAAGTAGTTAGGCAGCATGGTGTCTAACTTACCATTTGTTCCCGCTTTGAGGAAAGTTTTGGGGGATAACAAATATAAAAGAACCTCTACCGAGTCTCTTTTGTTGTTGTTCTTGCCCTGAAAAATGTCAGACACTTGTTAAAAAGATAATAAAAGTAACGTCTTCAAATTAGGTAAGTGAAAATTTAATTGGTTATTTTATTCGGAAATCTGGATGATTAACTGATATGTTCATTTTAAATATTTCACTAACTAATATCTTCGAGGATCTATACTATATTAAACTACTCAGAATTTTTGGATCTCTTTGGAAAAAGTTTAAATAATATTGGTAAGCTATTGACACTGTGGCCAATGGTTTTCATTTTTGAAATGGTATAAATGTATGTATATAGTGCTTGTAAAATAGATTTGAGTATAAAATGATCAAGCAACTGGTTTTTATTCTAGTTTCAACTAATCTAGTTACACCAAAAGTTAAAATCAATTTTAATATCCAAATGCAATAATTGTATATCATTTTAATTTTTAAAAATTTCATCCTTTGCAAAATAGCTACATTATTTTTTTTAATCTATCTTTGTCTTACTTCACCTTTTTCATGCTTGTTTACCAGACCAGAAATTATGCCCTTACTCTTCAGCGTGGTTTGAGGGGTCGCAGCGTCTATATCCCAAGGGACTTGTCAGAAATGCAGAATTTCAGGCCCCACCTAGAATCTACTGAATCAAAATTTGCATTTTAACAAGATTCCCAGATGACTGGTACGCACATTAAAGTTTGAGAAGCACAGGAATAGAATATAACTTCCTAGAAACTGGAGTTCAAAATAACAAGTCCTTAGCAGTGACGGTGATTGATTAGAAATTGTGTATTGGCTCCATTTCTTTCTAAAGTGCTTTGATTCTGTGACAGCTAGCCAGCTATACGTTTTGTTAGCATTGGCGCTATATTCCCTATTTCTTTACTCTTGTATGAAATTCTAAGACATTCGGAAGGCATATGATATTTAATGGATTCAAACTCCCTCCCTCAAATAATCTTGCTTTACACTCAGTCATATTAAAATATGGCCAGCATATATCATACCTGTTTTATCTCATGGATGCTAAAACTTAGTTCATGGGCGAAAAGCTGTAAGACAAGAGATACTGTAAGAACTGTGGAGCCTGACAGAGGGCTAAAATATCATTGTTAAACTGAGCAAATTTTTTCCTGGCATAAAAAGAAATCCTGCCTGATCATCATAGAGCGAGTGCCCAGGTAAAAGTTTTACCTGTAAGTTTGTGTGTCTTTATTACACATTCTTAAGTCTCTCTTTTAAAAATTGAACATATTCATGTTTTTGAAGATTTCTGATCTTAGTAAAACTGGCAAACAACCACCAAATAACAGTTAAGGTATTCCAAATATACAATATTAGAAGTGAGAGAGGAGCCAGCCTAGGCAGTTCCAAAAAAGTTGCATATTTCACACTAAACTGAAAACCAGGCCCTGTCACCTAACACTCTGGCAGTGCCCTTCTGACCTGATTCCTTTTTTTCCCCTCTTCCTTTCCCTGTGCCACAGAGTAAAATAAATCAGTCTAAGGTTATTCAGGGAAGAAAGGAAAGCTTTCCTTTGGCATGTTTTGCCTGCCTACCTTTGCCTGACCCGTACTCTCTAACACATACACATATATCTCAACATGGGCAATAAGATCATGCAGCAAACAGAGAAAAGTTTAGAAAATTCACTTAAACTCTTTCCCAAATTATATTTAAAGTTTCAGGGAAATGTACATGTAAGCCTTTAGGTAACTATGCATTTATAAAAATAAAACTATCCTTCGAGAAATGTATATTTCTTGCCATCTTAAGTAACTGGACATTTTAAGTCATTTTTAAAAAGTTAAAATATTTATATAATTTAATGCATTGATAGTTTAGTTTATTCACTTGGCCTTCATGTCAAGACTTCATTTTGCATGTTTTATAACATAATATGCACAATGCAGGTGTTTTTAATTATCTAAATTCAAAACAATGCGTGGAAAACATAGTATTTTCTATATCTAAGTCAGATTGGGAAATTGTACAGGTTAATAAAGCCTAATAAATAAACAAATAAATCTTGGGTATAGTTAATTTCTGATATGGTACAAAACCATT
The DNA here is from genome assembly GCF_021613505.1 of Equus quagga. NCBI lineage: Eukaryota > Metazoa > Chordata > Mammalia > Perissodactyla > Equidae > Equus > Equus quagga. The sequence goes on from NC_060276.1 coordinate 50,172,357, forward strand.
ATTGTATTTGAGCAAAGTAGGGAACAGGTACTGTTGCAGAATAAATTAATTAATGCTATCACCTAATACTTTACGTGAGTTCCTATAGCACTCCTTTCACAATTCTGAACCTTAGCTTTCTTATCTGTAAAATGAAGCGGTTGGACAAAAATAATCTTCCTGGGTCCTTCCACTTCCAGAGTTTTTGAAAGCTGGACCACACTTGGTGTACTGTAATATACCATCTGGCACTCAATATTTGTTGAATTTAATTTAATGTGGCTGCGTATTACTTTGTTGTTGTTGCTCATCTTTTTGCCCAATCAGAATGTAAGCTTCTCAAAGCAGGTACTCCCTTAAATTTCTTTAAGGGCCACTCTTCACAACCCAGTCCAACCCCCATATCTAAAGTGTTGCGATGATAGACAAGCAATAGATTCTTAGTTATTAATGGTTAATATATCAATGTAGTGAAACTGGTAACACTTGCAGAGCCAAGGGACAAGGAAAGAATGCTTTATATGTCTACCGCTTTTTGTAAAATATCATATACTTTTTTCATTTGAAAGCAGCTTGAAATAATTTACAATTTCTTTCTTTTACTTTTGGGAAAACTACACTCCAGGGAGATAAAGTTATTTGCCCAAGGTCACTCTTTAGGTGCTAATAAAGTATAAGTCATAAAATACTTTGTGTTCACCCAATCTGAATAAACCACCTGCTCTCACTTCTAGTACCAAAAACCACAAGATAAAGGAGTTTATAATCCTGAAGACAACAATGATTTCCATATTGGGAGCTTAATGTCCTTTTGGCTGATATAATACAAACCTGCATGCAGTTGATTCCCAAGGACATGTTGTTTCGAAGATGGCAATTAGGTAAGAAAATCACTACTTAAATATCATTGACAAATATTCCCTGAAATAAATTGTATACAAAACTATAGATGTCCTAAAGGAAAAATGAATTAAGCTATAACACTAAATATTTGCCACATTAGGTAAACTTAATGGTGTGCCATTATGATGGGTCATAATTTGAATTATTCCTATAAATAAAATAGAGGAAGTGTATGAGCATCTGTGAGCATGTACTGTTAAATTTCAATAGTCCTGCTATTTTATGATATAATTTTTACAGGGTTATTGCAAAGACTCTAAATAGGAGGAGACTATGACACAGTAGCCAGTTAATTGACAAACTTATTTAAATACACTTGAATATACTCATCTTTGAGATTTTTATTTTTTAATCCAAGCAGCATTTTTTTTTTTTTTTTTTTGCATTTTGCATTCAGAACTTTGAGAAAATATACTCGAAGAAATGAGAGGCAAGGCGAGGTGTTGTGAAAAGACTTAGTTTGGAGTCTGAAAACCAACAATCCCATATTGGCTTCCCCTCTTATTAACTGGAAAGCCTTAGAGATCTGATTTCACTTGCCTGAACTTCAGTTTCCCCATTGAAAAAACAGGTATTACAATGCCTTCTTTTCTCACTCAAAGTTTTTTATGAGACTAAAATAATACATTTACTTTTTAAAATATACCAAATATAAGATACAGTACAAATTAAAGGTATTAAACTAGGCAAATGAATAAAAACAAAAGTGGCAGAAAACACTGTTTTGTTTTCATTTCATATAATGACCTTTAACAAACTGTAAATTCAGTACAAATCTTGATTTGCATTCTAATCACTTCAATATTAAAAAGATGAATTTTTACATAGTTTAATTGAAATCCATCAGTAAATTAGTTTTATTATCATCATGCTAAAAGATATGCTAGATTAATAAAATAGGTTTTATTGAAGAGAGAAAAATCCTCTCCCCGGATTTATTCTCTTCTTTTTGCTTTCCTCTTTTTGTTTTCCCAAATCTATACATTCAAGAAGAGGCGATTAGGTGGGGAAAAAAAAATCATTCTTTCAGATCCAGGTTGGAAATGACAACTATAGCCATTGTCACTCTTAGTTTCAATATTTATTATACTGGTTCAACACTTAACATATTAAAGACAATTCAAAGGGCAGTTTAAATCCTTGATCAGTTTAGGGTTTTGAGTGAAAATGATAGTAAAAATATGTATAATTTCTGCCAAGTCACTCTTCTAATTCAAAAACTGTAATTGGAAAAGACTATTCATTTTTTTTTACAGTTTGATAATTAGAACACAATCTTTCCACAGATGTAACCAAATCTCAAAAGGCACTTTACACCCTCAAAAAGCTTTCTCCATGTGATAAACCCGTGCATTACAACTAATGTTGCACAGGGCATAAATCTTAAGGGACCGTGGCACGTAGGTCATTTGATGTTTTCGCCTAACAAAAGAAGACCACATTTTAGGGACGATGCCTTTATGATGAACTTCTATTGAAAAATAACAACATTTCAAATAGGATTAGATTAATTTAAACATTGCAAGCCAGTCCAGAATATCAAGGCATCTTACCTAGTTTTCTTCATTCTGGATACTGAATGATCAATAAAGTCTTCAGATAATAGAACTCTGCTCAGACAATAACATGCAATTTGGAATGTTATAATATAACGTCAATCCAATTAAATGTATTTGTATATTTTATTTTTCCCAGGGGTAAAATGTACATATGTCATTGATGGAAGAATGTATCGTCTAATTTTAAGGCATACTTTTTCTTCCCTCCCCAATTCCCAATGATGTTCAGCCAATTCCACTGCATGTGGAGATATGGACAATCTGAGAATTGCCCCTTTTCCATAAGTAAAAAAGTAACTTTCTAAGAATGGAGTAAAAAATAAGGGTTCCTTTGCCTCTGAAGACTGACATGGTAACTGTGCATGTCGTTATGAACATGTTTTGACAAAGACCTTAAAATCCTTGTGTGTGGGAGGGGTGTCTATCTGAAGGGGACACTTTCCCAAAATATTTAAATTTGAGCCACTATGACAATCCCACAAAGCAAAAAGGAGAAGGGACTAAAAATAAGAAAGAAACTTACTGAAAACATGAAATGAATGACCCATGGGAAGAGGACCCACCAGAAAGAATGGGATGCAGAGAAATAGTTTCAGGAACGTGTGGTGAGAAGTTCAGAAAAGTTGGAAACGTACAACGTACATTTTTTGAATCTCCAATGTACAATACTTCAATCCCTAGTTGTAAGCAAAGTAAAAGAGACATTTGCAGGCATAATAAAAAATACAACAAACCTGAGGAATTCCAATATAAATCTTGTTTGAAATAAAACAGCAAAAACACACAGACAGTAAGAAATCCTCCTGGTGAGAAAAATTTAACAAATCTGTAAGTTTGAAGTAGAGGTTCCTTGATTCGTTGTTGTTGTTGTTGTTGTTGTTAGCTTCTTTAAGGTCACTGAAGGGGAAGGGAGACTCCAAGGTGGCTAGTGGAAAGGAGGAAGTAAAATGGGGATAATGGAGAAATTACCTAGGGAGGTAATGCAGGAAAGAAGCAGGGAGGGAAGACTGACAAAAGGAGGAAAATGAATACAGACAGAGGTGTTTGCTAGTGCCAAAGGGAAGGGAAAAGCCAAGATTAAGAGACTCTGATTGTTGGTTGAGAGAGAGCTGAAGTGGATAAAGGTGGGAGACACAGTGTAGGGCACAGAGATGATGCAGAGAGATGTATGCACAAAATGGAGTGTAGTGGGAATGAGCGTGCTTGCGAGTGGCTAAAGGAGTTTACTCTGATAGTGGAAGAAGGAGAATTTGGAAGGCTGGGTGGGGAAGGTGAGACAAGTATAAAGATATAAATGGGTAGATGATTACGACTAAAGAAAAATTTTCTTCCCCCAAATAGCATTTCTTTCTTTCTTAGTTCTGATTTACTTTAGGCCTTCTTCATTCATTTGTCCTTTTTTCTGGATGTTAGAGTATCTTCTTAACTTATTTGCCTCCACTCTATTCCAACACATTAGTTTATTCAAATATCCATTTAAAGAGAAACAACAAAAATTTTTCTATTGTGTGCCGCCTACTGCCCAATTTTCTTACACTGTTTTTTTGTTGTTTTTAACATACTTGCTTGAAAAATCTTCAAAGGTGGCCTATGTCTACAAAATACATACCCCTTAACTCCATAGTGGGACATCAGGCCCCCACACCTTTCCTTACTTAGCCTGTGTCTACTTCCTGGTTAGCCACCGCTAGGAGTGCCTATTTTTCAAAGCCAGAGAGACACCTTCTTTATGAATCTTTTCTCAACCTCTTAGCAAAAATTAATTCCTCCCTCTACTATACTAAATTAGAACATTTATCACATTGTATCATAAATTTGTAAGAGTCTCCCGGCTCACAGAGGCCCAAGCCACGTTGTCATACTCTCTTTTGTATTCCTGGAGCCTAGCACATTGTCTGGCACAGTAGGTGACTAATTAATGTTTGTGAATTCTTTAGTGAATAAATAGATGACACCACCTTTAAAATATGTGAAGCAAGATTATTGGAGAAAATTAGATTTCAAATTTTCATGCCCTGAATAATTTCCTTTCCTACTAATAGAAAACGTGGCAGCCATGCATATTTCGTCAGTGTAGCTTAAAGCCAGCGGTTTATATAAAGTCTCCTTGTCAGTGTGCCTCTCCTCCCTTCCCCAAGAACCTTATAAATCTTGGCTAAAGGCTGTTGTGGACTGCTTGAATAGAGAAAAGGAGAATGTTCTGCTTTCTAAATCCCTTGCCAGATTTCTTCCTACCACGAGCAGCCTGAAAGCTCTCTATCAAGAATTTCTATCTAGCAAAAAACATAAAGTTTTGAATACCAAGATAAGAAATAATGTGAAACCTCCAATCTCTTCTGCCAGGGCTCCCAGCTGGCAAAACCCAACACTACTTGGGCGTCTATTAGAATAGCATTCGGGAGATTTAAAAAAAAGAAAAAAGCTCCTTTCAACCCTTAGCAAACGACTGAAGTCTAGAAAATAAACGTGTTTTTATGCTTGGTGTGAGTTTCCTCTCATTCCCGTATTTCAAATCCACAGCAACTTTAAGTGTGATGCCTTTGCTGATACAGCATGTAAGGGAAGTCTTCCATCAAAGGGAAGAAAACAAAACCCTAGATTTCACAACACGGAAGAATTCTTTGCTCCTGTTCCCTTTGCCCCAATTCTGCCACGTGCCTGCAAACCAAAATACAGTAGGTAGGCAGTTGATCGCGATCCTCTCTGAATTTAATTTCCTCGGGCAGGTAACTCAGCGCCCAGGCCCAGCGGCCTCCACACGCCCTGCCTCCGTCCCCTCCCCCTCGTGCCCTGCACAACCTTCTCCAAGTGCGCGCGCTGCAGTCCTTCTCGCAGCGCTAAAGGAGGAATTGTCCGCAATCAGGGGAAACAGCCTCAAATTCGGGAAAGCAGGAGATTGTTCCTTAAAACGAGAGGAGCAAACTCAGAGGGGAGGCCGCCGCGGGCTTCCGTCTTGTAAAATCCTATTCCTGAGTCTTCCCAATTTGGCGCGCCTCTCTCTAGAAGTGACTGCGCAGCCTTACATTAAAGAGCACGGTGGCCTCTCCCCTGCGGCAGCAGCTCCTAGAGTCTTTCTCTCCGCAACTCCCAATTTCCAGGTCCTTCTTCAGTGAAGGGGACTCCCCACGCTGCGCCGCTGCCTTTGATGTCCCCCCCGCCCCCACCACATCATTTCTTTGGGAAGACCACCCTCTTTGCCTTCTATCGAGCTTGCTCTGTTGCCGGCGGAGGACAGTCACGGGATTGTAAAGATGCCTGTCTTCACATCCCCCTTCCTCATCACCCAGGGAGGAGAGAAAACAGCGGAAATTTAACATTGGTAACTATTTTTTCATCTGAAGAACTTGCCCTCTAAAATGCGGCTAAAAAGTCAATTCACAGCAATAGTGAAGGTGCGAGCTGAAAAGGGGAGAGAACGGGGGGCAGGGAAAAGGAGGAAAAAGAGTGCGAGAAGACCCTACACCTGGCTGTGAGACCCGGGCTCAAAACCGGCCACTGCCCTGCCTGCAGGGGCCTCCTCCGCCTCGGGCGCTGGCGGGAGGGGCGGCGAGTGGGAGCGCGGGAAGCAGGCCGAAAGGAAGCGAGGGCGGCTGCGCACAGGGAGCGCGCGGGGCAGGGCCGCTCGCGCTCCCGGCCGGGACTAGCCGCTTGGCCTCCTCTGCGCCCGCCGAGTCTCTCCAAGGCTGACATCATTGCCAGAAGGAGGGGCGGCCGGTGCATGGGCGCCTGGAGAACAGGGACCTGGGGCCCCGCTCGCGGAGGCGCTCCCTCGCCCGCCGCTTGGCAGGCGCAGCACGGTGGCAGGGGCGGCTGGACTCAGCCCGCGTGAGCTGCGCGCGGCAATTCTTAATTTAGCAGTGGGAGAAAGGTATCTTTAGACGTTAGCTCGTCCATTTCTTGGTTCATTTGTCAAAACCGCCTGCACACGCTCCGCGCTTCCTCCGATGAACCAGACAAAGACAAGAAAGAGGGAAACGTACGAATACTATTACTTCGACTTGCTTTCAAGCGTCCCCCTACCCCGAACACACACACACACGAAGGGACAGCCCTGAGGCTAAGATTTCCCACCGTGATCGTGCGAGTTTGTTTCAAACAAGATTGGAATTCCATTCAGTCTTTACCAAGTTCAGAAGGTGCCTGCAAGCACCCCTTTTTTTTTCTTTTGAGTCACACCTGTTTTAACCTTTTATAGGGAGGGGCGAGAGTCGCTTTAGTCATAAAGCGCCGCTACCTTCTCTGGTGTTGTGCTCAGGGTTCAGAATTCTCCTCCGCACGCTCCTCAGGTTGTTTCCTTGTTGCAGCGATCAGAGCACAAGCGGCTCCTCTAACACCATCGCCTCCTCCCAATATTATCTGCCCCCTTACCCCACCTATGCCAATTTTTAAACAGTTTTCTTCACGCACTTTTCTTCATACAGAAACAGCTCCCATGGTAGGTTTAAATCCCATCTCGGGATGTTTCCACACAAGCACTTGCTTTTGTTTTGTTCTTGCTATTTAATTTTATTTATTCTTTTGTCTTAGCCCCTTTTCTCTCCGGTCTTTGCTTTGTGGGTGTGTGTCGCAGTGGCGCAAGTTTCGATTCCCACTCCCAAGCGAACATTTTGGAAGGGCACTCCGCTGGGAGATGCCAGGGCCCGCCCGCAGGCGCGCGCGCACGCACTCCACACACTCACCCCCGCGCCCCGCACCCTAAACCGCAAAGGCTGCCAAAGCAGCGAAGCGCGGAATCATTCATTCTAGAATCGAGGAGGTCATTTTCAGTTGAGCTCTGAAAGTCTTTCCTTGGGGGAGGCAAGGTAGTGGTTCTCACTGTACACTCTTGAAAAGTGACCCCCCCTCCTTTTATTGGAGAGAGAATGAAGTCAATTTTCGGCTAAGCGCTCATATGCAAGTCCTGTCTCCAACCGAGGGCAGACTGCCGCTCCGCTCCTCTAAAGTCTCTAAAGAAAAGGACCCACTGGCGGCTACGCGCTTTTAAAAAGTCACCTTTTCTGATGACGCTCTCCTATTAAGAAGCATTCATTTTCGCGAAAAGGGGCCGGTTTATGGCTACGCGCTTAAAAAAAAACTAATTCCTTTGTGGAGTGATAAACTGTTTTTCGGTTCTTAGTAAACGTCATACAATTTATGAGCTAGGTAGGCGCTTTTGGCTAAGGGATGAAAAGTCATTTCTTTAGAGAAAGTAGAACCCTTTTTATTCAGCTACACTCTTAGAAAAAGTGATTCCTTTTTAAATGAGAAAATGATGCCCCTTTTCGGCTACGCGATTATAAGAAGTTCCTTTTTTAAACCTAGGCAGAATTTTCCACACCTACCATCTCCACATCCAGCAGGTGCTGGCTGAGCACAGCCCCACGAGTAGGGCGGGAAGGAAGGGGGGGGCAGGCAAGGACCAGGCGGAATGGCCCGGGGGACCCTGCGCTCACCGTGGCGCGCGGCGCTCTCGGCGCTCTCGTTAGCTCTGCGCCAAGGGTCGTGTCCCCAAGGGTTAGAGCCAGCCTGGCAGGGATCCAAACCTCAGGCCCCCAGAGATAGAGCGCAGCGGGGTCGGGCCGCGCAAGGTCCGAAGCGGGCTCTTTCTGGGCTCGGGGCATTGCCCCTCAGCTCGGACTGCTCTGCTGCGCTAGCCCGAGAGTCCAAGGTGTGATCTTTTCTCAGCACCTGCTCGGATCTTAGAGCTTTCTCAGCCTCGAAGCTAACTGTATCCATTAAAGTGAAAGACCTTTTTGCACTGCCAATGTAGGAGAAATTCACGCGCGGACACTTTTTTGACAGAAGTGAGAGTTTTCGCAAAAGTAACCAAGCCAAGCCGAGCGGTGGCAGTGCCAAAAAAATACTCTGTCTGCGCTCACCTCTGGGGTTTGCTCTTTCTCCTATTTCTAAGGAAGAGATTGGGGAAGAAGGAAGGGAGGAAATCAGAAGCGTCTCTAAAACCACTCTGTGGTCATAGTCAAGACCCCAGGCGCAGGCGGCAGGAAGCTTCCGCGCACTAAGTGCGGGACGCACACCTCACACGCCGCGCTCTGTTCTGATACTTACCAGTGATCGAAGCCTCTAGAGTAGAATGAGGTGGTAAGTGAAAAAGAGAAAAGGCTTCTGCTAGCTCCACGGAGACTGCGATTGCTGTAGCGGGCTCTTCCGCCACAGCTCGCAGTCCGCGGAGCAGCTGGTGTAGTGGAGGCTGCCTCTGAAGCTGTTCGGGCCGCCCCGGTTGGTTGGGCTGCCTGTGTCGCCGCTGTCACTGCCACTCTGCGCACTCTGTTCAGCTTGCTTTCTGCTTTGCCGCGCGGGCCGCTGCGTGCAGCTCGGGCTCACGGCTCCTCCCGCCCTGACAGTTCGCCGACTGCAAGGAGCCAGTGCCGAGCCAGCCCTTTTCAATGGCGAGGGGGAGGGACTTGATAGAAGGGGAGAAGGGGGAAGGAAGGGGGGTGAGCGAGTGGAGGGCGGGGGGAGGGAAGTGAACCAGTGCCCGGGCCGCCTGCTGGGAGGGGATGGTGCAGCACCAACTGCTGGGTACCCCCCTCTGGTCCCCACTCCCTGCACCCCACATCCCCCACCGCTCCGGGGACGGCCCCTCCCGGCTGACGGGGAACCGGGGGAGAAGGGCGGGGGCGAGATGGAGGTAAGCTTAGGAAGTTACTGTTCGCTGCCCCGAGAAGGCGGCAGAATGTGGGCTGGCGGCACACTCGTGTGCGGGACCCGCTATTGGGGAAAACGCGCCGCTTTCGGGCTGTCAGCTTTGCAGAGCGAAAACGAGGGCATGCATTGCTCGCTCTGTCCTCTGCTTGCTGCTCTCTTCGGCTTCCCTTTAAGTTTAACTCATTCACATTACCTTACAGAAGTTTTATTTTTCTTGTTATGTATGCTTTTCTCGTGATCCCGCTGACCGCCTTGTCTCCAGCTAGAGAACAAGCTTCCAGCAGCACCATTTTCTCATACAAAGGATACTTAAGGCAGACTAGTGGAAGTAGGGGCAGGAGTCCGGCAGAGCCGCAATTGGAGCAGAGAGACTGTGTCTGCATATATTACACTCAACTGTGAGCCGGGTCTGGTACCTCGCTTGTTTTTCAGATTGATCGTTTGGAGGCGGCGGAGAGGGGGTTGAGGGGGAGATCTAGCATTTGGCTATCCCAGAGAGCAAGTACCAGTGAGTATAAGCAGGTCAGGTCGGTGGCTTCGGACTGCTTTAGTTAGGGCCAGGGCCAGGGCCAGGGCCAGGGCAGCATCGCGGGAGCGGATAGCGCGTGTCCGAGGTAGGAAAGGATGCAAGAGAGGAAGGAACCCAGCTCGGAGCCGCAAGACTGGTGCTTGCCAGCGCGCTCTGGCTGCCTAGTCGGTGACGCCCGAGCGGGCATCCGGGTGCCAGGTCTCCCAAGACCACTAAAGCGACCAAGGGCAACGTGGCTGGTTTATAGCTCGGATGGGTCTTGGGTGTCTAGAAACAGGGCTAATTCCCCTGTCCCTGTCATGAGATTAAAAGCAAATGGCAACAACCACCCAAACCTTCCCAGCTGGTCTACTCTGATTCTTGCTCCAAGGAGCAAATACTCAAATTTATCCAGAAGCCAGAGAATGAACCAGGTGAATTCTCTAAATTCTTCCCCAGAAAGGTGTAGGATTTTAGAAGAAAAATCCATTTTATGTGCTGAACCAATAGAAAATCCTATCTTTCTAGTGCTCTGCTTTGTTTTTGGAAGGAGGAGGCTCTCTTTCCTGAAATAAAAGGAGAAAAAGTAGATAATGTTTTCGGGCGCCAAGAGCACAGTATTCATTTTTATTTTTGTCTACTGAATGGAAGGGGGAATGCATCTGCATAGGGATAGAACTTCAAGAAGGAAAAATTTTGCCAATTATTGTGAGTTTATTTTCTCTAATGGCAAGTTTTCTTCATGGCAAGTTTTTCTTTTAATTGAAAGGCAAATGTTTCTGACTTCTTTCCCTAGTATGACCCTCTCCATCTTCATAACTGCCTTCTTTCCAATTCCTGATATTTTTAAAGGTTGAAACCTTTATTCAAATATTTCTCACATCACTTTTTTTCTGTTGTATTTTTTTTACACCTAAAGCCACTACTGAGAGTGACATTAGCAGCACAGTTCAGTGCCATCTGCATGAAAGAGGACACAAGGAAGTATTTACTATTACATTTTACTCCTCCTGTAACTCTGCCTCCATTATTCATAGTATCCAGCACATGCATTGTCCTCTTCTTGGGAGCTAGAAAATGTCTTGGAGATGAAATCAGAAGCTGTCAAATGCTTGCAGCTCCGACTCCTGGAGTCTGCTGGATGAGACCCTGTCACAGGGGACGGCTGGAATTCAATGAAAATAAAATCACTGATTGATCCAGGACAGTATGGCAAAGCCACACCATAGAAGCACTCTGAGAGCACTAATAATCTTTCATAACATCCACAATAATCATTCACTAGACAGCAATTAATTTATTTCTTAAGATTTCCATCCAAACCCAAGGCAGGGGGAGAGAACTATTCAATGACTGTTATGAAGTATTGTAAGTTATCATCATGACAGACTCATGAAGTTAGTATTATTATCCACATTTTACAATTCCTGAAACTGAAGTTCATAGAGGACAGGTAATTTGCACAAGACTATGGAGCTAAAGAGTTACAGACTCTGGATTTCCATTCAGAGTGTACAACTCCTAAATTCAGCTACGTGGTTGCTTTATAGTTAATCTAGATTCATCTATAATATATAGCACACCATTTAGTTTTAAGTGTATAGTCCAATAGAAAATTATTTCTGTAGAGTGGAAACACGACTTACACACCAAGAAGACTACTAGTTGAACCAAGTGACCCGGAAAATCATCTGAGAAATTCAGTTTCCTGGTAAGACTGATAGAATTCTACATCTGATAATAATGAAATTTGTTTCCATTTTCTCTTTTCCTGCATTCTGTCTGATGGTGGCATCAATGAGCAATGGAATAACCAAAAGACAGGGCACCTGGCAAAAGCTCTCCTGTCAGTGCTCTAACTCTAAAACAACTAATGAGGCCTCTACTCTGCCTACTTACAGAGAGAAGAACTCCTTGATTGAATACCTTTTATGCACCGTCTGCATTATATACATTGTCCTATTAATCCTCAAAATCGTTCTATGAGATACGTATTATTAGCTTCATTTTTTTTTAAAAAAATGAGGAAACAGACTAGGTAAAATGCCCAAGATTATATAGCTATAGAGTTGGGAAATTCAAGTCTACATCATTTCCAGTCCACTATGCTGACCTTCAGCATATGGACCTCAGATTGTGTGGTTACATATTTTCAGAATTTGCATTACATCAAAATTTTATAATTAATGAAAGCCCTGAAAAGTTAAAAAGGAACTGTAGGAATTTATTTTTTGGAGGAGATACTATGGAGGAACTGTGATATTTATTACATTTTATTTGGTCAGTGTTCCAATATGGAGCTTGACCCAGAATTCTACTAAGGTGAGAAAAGGGAAATTATGGCAATGTTACCCTATAAACATGGAAATATGTCTAATCTCTGAGTCTAAACTATAAAACTATTATATAATTACAGAATGGACAGAAAAGAGATTTAAAATACTTCAGTGAGTGAGGATGTTTCTCAGGCCGATAAGAATTGATTAAAACTGAGAGATAATGTGTTAATCTGAAGAGGGATTGATCAGCCATGGAGGCCTAGTAAAATAATACTCATAGATGAGCATTGGTAACTCTTATCCATGTACGTTTTCATCTCACTGGCAAAACCACCCTTGACATGAGATTGATGATGCCAATCAAATATTCTGAGATTTCAATTGCCCTTGCATTGAGACATCTCTTATCAAGCAGTCTGCCATCTGATTATGATTTGCCTTCCCATGTACTGTCTGCAGAGAAAATGCACGGGTCACGCAGATGGATGAGAATGAGTACTTTGTATCATGTGACAGTTATTTTGCATCAAATTCCATTCATCTTTGTGTTGTTCAGGACAACTTGCACCATAAATTGCACATAAATGTTACAATCAATAAATCATCGCTGTTATTGAGAAAATAGGTGGATGTGTAGGCACAAAACTGTAAGACTGGATAAATTACATTCTCTGTGATATTTTTCACATTTAATATTAACCATCAACAATAATTGCAATTAGTAGAAGGCAATAATGCCCAGTGGTTCAGAAAAGGACTTTGGTTTTGGCCAAATTTGGAGTGCTGGCTCTGGCATTTTCTACCTCTCTGGCTGTGGGCAAATTAATCTCTAGACCTTTACAGTATAATAAGATGGCCACTAGCCACATGTGGCTATTGAGCACTTGAAATGTGGCTAATCCAAATTGAGATGTGCTGTGAGTGCAAAATGCACACCCTATTTTGAATACTTAGCACATGCACACACACACACGTATGTAAAATATATCATTAATATTTCTATATAAATTGCATGATGAAATGATAATATTTTGACTAATTGGTTAGCTAAACATATTATTAAAAATAATTTCACTTGTTTATTTTCAGTATTTTTCATGTGGCTGGTAGAAAACTTAAAATTATATTTGTGGCTTTCGTTATACTTTTTTTGCACAGAGCTATCCTAACAAGCTTCAATTTTTTCATGTAAAAATAGGGATAATGTTTATTCAACTCAATTATTGTAGTGATATTTAAATAAGGTAATGCACCTAAAATGCTTAGGACAGTGCCTGACATTAAGCTAAAAAGTTTTCACTCTCCAAGACTTAGGAAATACAGATGTTAAGCAAAATTTAAAAAAAAAAAAAAACCTTTAACATGTTAGGGACTACTTAAAGATAAACCTTTAGTTAAGAATTAGTTTTCTTTATCTCAAGTGAAATCATTCTACTTCCCTCTCTTAAAAGGACGACAAACATACATGTGTGGTGGTGGCGGGGGTGGGGGGGGGATTTTGTGACACACAAAATGATAATGTTTATGCTAGTGCTTTGAGGAGTTAAACGCAATTTCTCAATTCTGAGCATTTTTACTATCATAATTTGTGCAGGCACTTTTATACTTAATTGGTAGATATTTCTAGCGTTGAGGCATTCAAGTCGCAAATGAAAATAAGGCTGAAACTGGTGCAGGTACACCGAGGGCAAATGAATTTCAACAGAAGCTAAAGATAAAGAAACGGAGAAAGCCTGGTAGTTATGGAGCTCTATGTTTTCAGTAGTTTGACTGCAGAAATGCTGTACCTAGCTGATGACAAAATGCATAGCTCAACTGGAGACACTAGAGGGTGCTATTAGTGAGAGCTTAGAAGGATGAACAAAGTCTTCCAACGCCCTTCCCACTCCACCACTATAGATTATAAGAATTTGAAAAGGGCATACCTGTGAAATGAAACTACCACTTCTCTATTTCCTCCTGGACATGACTTGCAAGGCTTTTTTAGTCCTGCGTCTGACTTTGCAACATTACCAAAATAATAAAATTATTACAAGTTTGCTATAGTGCTGGGGCAAATAATTGGGAAAGTTTGACATGGTTCCCTGCTTTGAGAAAAACTTTACCAAAGCCCAAGGAGGGGAGGACGAGAAAGAAAAATACCCAAGAAAGGGCTTTTATTGCAGGAAAGATTTCGACAGAAATCCCTGACTACTCTAGCAACCTCTGTAATTAAGTATGGGTGGGGCAATTGTTTGATAATCATGCCATATAAGGTTTTTTTTTTCCTCTCTAGGCTTGAACAGCTACACACTTGTAGTGGACAGAAACTACAGCTGAATTTCTTTCGTAGGAGCCTGGGAATTACAGCCTTATGTGTATAGCTGAACTTTGCTGAAGCACTGAGCTCTGATTAATGCAATTAAATGAGTAAAGGTAAGTGGTGATGTTGTCCTCAAGGTTACTGTTTCCTTCTAAAGAATGTGTCGCTCCTACTGTACTCTCATTTTTCTACAGATTAGCAGTTGCAAACTGTACTGGATGTGGCTTTTCATCTGTGTGTTATTTTCCTGTATTGTGATAGAAGCACACGAGCAGGGAAAATTATTGTCTTTTAAAGCATAGAAGGATCAGAATGCTATTAGCGGTCTCTATCCTTGTTTTCTTAGGACAGGCATTAGCTTGAGTTATCCAGATGTTGCCTGGTGATGTGAAAGATTCAAAGAGATTTTGATTGCTGGGGAGAAGAGAATTCTTTTTTGTTGTTTCTTTTAACATTGACATTGATTTTTTTTTCCATCCTACCAAAACTCCTATGTGGTCACCTCTTCAGGAAGTAGGTATCAGCTACTGCTCTAAATTTAGGAAATACACACACATTTAAAAACAATCATATAATGTTTCCAAAGCAATATATTGAGATTGATAAAAATATACATTTTTAAGAATCCTGGACTAATCCCACACCACTCTGAGCCTTCTTTACTTTTTAAGCTTCTTTATTTCTGTTATATGACTATGAGCTAAGTAGATTTAACTTCTGTATGGTTTGTGAAATCAGTTATATTTTCTGATGTATGTTAACAAATATATTGTGTATTTCACTGAAACATGTAGGAAAACTGCCTTACTCTTTTTTTTTTTTTTTTTTTTTTTAACAACCATAGCTGTGGTTTAGTCAACATCGTGTTTAATGGATGGCTACTTGGAGCCATTTTTCTGTTGACTACGGTACTTCAGACATCTCATTTTAAATGATTAGACATGCATTTAGGTAATCAACACAGGGTTTCTGTTTTCTTTTAAGATCGAACAGTTTTCATTTCATCATTACTGAAACTTAGCTGAATGTCAGTTTCTGTTTTTGGATAAAATATAAAAACCAAGAATTTTACTCAGTTGCCAAAGTGCGGCTGGTCTCAACTATTCCTTTTAGATTTCCTTTCATATAAGGTGAAGAATGGTAATTCATTTTACTTTCTTGCCAAAAAAGAAAAGATGTCTTGAATTTTTCAATTAATTGTTTTTTCTTGACTAACTACTAAATAAAGTGAAACCACAAATGCAACTTGGCACACTATTGATCCTATTGTGTTTGCCTTTTTTGACAGGCTAGATAGTGAAGAAAAAGTGCTTGGAGCATAGAAGCATTCTCCTTTTAAGGGAAAAAAGCATAACACAAAGTTGGAAATTAAAAGAAAATATTGTTCCTGGATTCCTTCCACTGAGGATGTTGTTATTAGGCTCCATCTTCTCTAAATCTGTTGCTGAAGCTCAAAGCGCTAAAGGAGTTTCTCCAGACTGAACCTAATCCTGTCATACCAAAGAATCCTTCAAAAATCTCCACCTTGTCAACTGATGGGGTTTTAAATTCTATGTCTTTTCAGACCCAGTATTCAGTGTTCTTGTGGTAAATTCAGCAGATCCGAGTTTTACTCCAAGACTAATCTTAGCTATCTAGTTTGCACAATTAGCCATCTACTTCAATTATCTGAGTGGCACTCTAATACCCACTGCTAGTACCAGTGTGCAGGCTCTAATACTTAGTTGGAGCATTGGCATCCTGCCTAGTTTCCACGGGTCCATTTCTCTGGTGCCCTAGGTTGAGTATCAATGAGATATTACCTGCTTGGCTGAGGTAATCAACTTGTTGGTTGATCCCAACAAGACAACTTTCTTAGAACTGCCCCATAAATACCAAAACAACTTATGACTCTAGCCTCACATTTTATGTTTTACATTTTTGGACCATATATTTTATGGAAGATGCTGAAGTGGGTAGGCTATGTTGGTAAGCCTTTTGCAATTCATCACAATAAGTAATATGTTATTCACAGATGTTTATAATTCTCCAACAGTGCAATTGAATGAATTACTTAACACCCACATTTCTACTCTCATCAATTATAAATTATTCTCCAAAAAATAATCATAAGGATGTAACAATCATAGGAAAATTACAAATAAAATACCAGAGAATCTGAAATTAGCTTTGTTATAAACTTGTTAAATGACAGAGGTTTCCAAATATCCTATGAATTATTACAATTGTCCCATTTTTACAAGGATCACTTGGGGTGGGGAGCCTGAATGGATTTCTGAAAAGGCGATAATATTTTAAAAACGCATTTACAAGATAAGATGTGTGGTAACTTTGAAGTGTATATCAACTAGTGACACAGACAATGAAATGTATATCTTCAAAGTTAGTCGAGGACTTCAAGAAGTATATACTTATATTGAAAGTATTAAACTGTATTTGTCAACTATCGTTACAAACTAACATTTTATGGAGAATTAAATACTGCTATAGTTTGTACTAAATTAACTCATTTTTAACTCTGTGTCATTCTAGTCTCTTTTTCAAAGGTCATTCTAGGTTATACATATTATTTATACATATATTAAATTATACATATATTAAAAAATAATATAAATTGAAATTTTCTCTGAAATATAGTGCCTGCTGCTTATACTTCGCAGAAAAACTATGGCATGAGGTGCAGTCTAGATTGGCAAAATTTTCAGATAAACGATATCTTTGTGGTTACGTTGGATTGGCTCTACCAAGCAGCCATAAATTATAGTTCAATAAACTCTTAACAAAGTTAACTTGGTTTAGAGTTCTAGTCAACTAATAATAAATGAAAAGAAATCCAAAAACTAAAAGATAATATTTTGTCCCCAAGGCATATATGGGAACTAGTAACCTGGATTGGATCTCAAGGAGGAGGAGGAGGAGGAGGAGAAAGGAGAAGAAGGGGTGGGGGAGGGGGGGTATGAAGAATAGGCATCCTCAGGGTCCTGAGAGAGGGAAGGCAGTACAGGTCCCTTTTTCTTTCAAACTCATTTTCTTTACTTTGTCCTTCAACTTCAACGCCATGACTTTTAAAACTTACTCTATACTATTTCTCTTTCAACTTTTCAACAAGTACTCCAGCAGGATAAAATGCTCATATTGAGACTGGTGTGGGGAGACATGCAAGTGATAGCAAAAAAAATTGAAGTCACCTTTCTCCTCACAATGATTTTCATACTGCAGACTCTGGAAAGAAGGAAAGACAGTTATCAGTTAGCAATGGTGGAGAAATACAAATCGATGTTCAAACTCTGCCCCTGAACCCCTAACCTTTTTACTTTGAGCACCTCAGGCCAGAGTTCCCGCTGTGTAGTCTGCAATAGAAAAACAACTCCGAGGGGAGAGGGCAGTGATGGTGTGCTTGCTGTGGCTAAGACCCTCCAGGGGGCAGCAGAGGAACATGTTGAAGTTGGGTGAGGTAGGGTTTGCTGGCGAGAGGAGAAACAGGTTTATTTAGAGTAGGACCTTGAGTGTCTTTAATATGCAAATATGTGTGGTGACTTTCCAGCAGGGGTATATGAAGAGTTTATTCAACTAGGGAACCCTTTTCAAATAGTATGAAAACTGCTGCCGGGCAGTTTTAAAAGCACCTCTCTGGGCTCTTCAAACCTGTCTGACCCATTGTGATGAGGTGAATCCTTCTGCACATGGCTATGTCATACTATTAATATTCATGTTACCCTTGATGTGCTGCTGCCCAAAGCAGACCAGACTCCATTCAAAACTGAGGCTAGGAAGAGCAATCTAGGGACATGGAAATGAAAGCTAATAAATTGAAGAACTCTGTACATTGTAGCACAACAGTGAGAGATTCCATTGTATCTATTTTTGCCATAATGTATTACATTTTTGTCTAGAACTTATCTAGAACACAATTTTAATAGGCTCCTCTTTTTTGGCTATATTTTTTACAGCATGGCATGAAGGGAGTAGAAACAGCTACAGTGTATTTTATCCAGTAGTCTAGAAAGCCTGAATTCAATTTGTAATTCTATGTCATTCTAGCTGTATAACATTTGATAAGTGACTTAAATGCTCTAAATTCTAATTTCGATAACTGTGTGTTGAGATATATAATTACCTCGAGAATTGTTATGAGGAATAAATGAGATAATGAGCATAAACGCAGCTAATGGAGTACCTGACACAGATAGTCTAATGTAGTTGGACGCTCCAATAGATTTAGACTTCATTAGACACTTAAAGCAGTCATTGAGGTAAAAGAAAATGGGAGGTGGGGCTAACTGTATTATTCACCCATTCATTTGTTAGTTCATCTATTCATTTACAAACAAATATTTAATGAAGAACTATATATTCAATGCACATTTTTAGGTATATTAATTCCTTAAATAGCCTTTCCGTTTCACATGTAATTTATAGCTCTATGGTGAGTTATATAATGCTGAGTACAACCCCGTTAATTGAGGGAGGCAGGGATTGGTAACCTCGATCTATCTGCAGAAAATAAATATCCCCTTCCACCTCACCTCCCACCATATAACTTACACCTTCCCTGAGGAGCCATTTTTCCTGAAATACATTCCCAAATTAAAATGAATGCTTTGTATTGTATATATATGTGTGTATGTATATACATACATTTGTAAGATAGATAGATAGATGGATAGATGTAGATATATAGCGATAGATATTTTGAAACAGCAGATTGTCACTAGTTTAGATTATTTGAACAGCCACACAGTGATCAAATGACTGATATAAACAGAGGCAGATTAACTATGAAGCTCCATAAAGTTTTCAAGTATTATAGAGCTATGTCAAACAGTTTATTAATACACATATACTATTCTCTTGGCTTTTGCGTTATTGGTGATGTCCGCTTATATAAATTTGTCATTTGTTGTGATTCTTTTTTCTCTATAAATTAATATTTTCTTTAAATCAAATTTCGTATTAGTAATTTTGTATTCTTTTGTTAAAGAGAGCCCCTGTGTATAAGCTTCAGACTCTGCAATACCAGGATTCACCCTCTATCCATGTCAAAAGATCTCCCTTTCATTCTTCCAGAGAAAGTAAAAAATACCTTTAAGAATAAATTTAAGTTGTAGGCTTGGGTCTTTACTGACCAGATTCATTTAGGCGTACAAAATAGCTTCAGTTTTTAATTCTGAAAAAATTTTGATGATTTTTGTGGGCTTCTGGAATATGATTCTTAGTCACATCAGCAAGTAAGGGGAAAACAGAAACAAAATCTCCATATACTGGTGAAAGAGATTTTTGTCCTTTAATTAAAGGACAAAAAGCATGCAATCTGTATAATATGGAGCTCTGTAAACTAGGAGTAGCCTTTATCATCTTGGAAATTATAGAATTTGTTCAAGTTTTGGACTTCTGGTCGTAAGACATTTTTCTTCTCAGATAATCATCTGTCATGTTTAAAGGATATATGATATTCCTGAGAAATCAAATGAAATGGAATTTTGTATTGAACATAAAATAGAAAACTATCAAATCAATCTTTCGAGTTCTGTGATGACAATCCTCTCTTGGATTAGATTTTTTCCACTTTGAACTGCTAAGTATATTATATTTCACACAAAAGGAACATTAGTCAAACTTTAAAACTTTTCTTCAGACCAGTTGTCATTTTGTTATTTTTAAATGGCAAGGAATAGGAAGCGATGGGATGATTTTATCTACTCCAGTTGAAATTCGATGCTACTATTTACAGTCTGCTCTGAGAAGAAAAATGAAATCATGCTTTGCAGACTAAATTAAAGTGAATGGGTTTCTTTTACAAAAATAAAGAGCAATTAGATTTTAGCAGATAATATCCCATGAATCTCTTAATTGTTTTTATGTTTGTAGTTATACGGCATATAATATTTTTCAGTTAAAAAATGCTGATAATTGTTTAAGAGAAAGAGCAACTTGAAATGTACTGGTTAAAATAGAGCATTTTTTAGTTAAAATGTGATTAAATCTTGAATTTTTCTCCTTAGGAAAGTTTCTTTAAGTAAAGCATGTGTTTAAAGGTATGGCTGAAGATCTGCTAGTTAATAATGACCAATGGCTATGCTGCCCACATATGCATATGATCCTGCTTGCTCCTTTTTTTTTTTTTAAATAACAGCGGTGATGGGTTTCCTTTATGATCAAAAAATAGAAATTCGTTAGAGAGTTAGTTAATGGCAAAGGGCCTAGTGAGGGTGGAAACAAAATATTTTTTTCTGTACAAAATTAACTGGCCTATATGTGACTCAAATCCATGGCCTTGGACTCATTAGCACAGTGCTCTAACTAATTAAACTAATGAATCTCAACATAATGACAAATCCTAAGTGTGAAAGAATAAGATTCTTCTTTAACTTAGCTTGTTAAAATGGATGCAGACTATTAAGCAAGGATGCCAAAAACATGCTAACATTTCCTGAAATCACAATGACAATAGAGAGAAAGAAATGTCTTTCTCTCTTTGACTCCTGGTACTTGTTCATACATGCAGAGAATGTTGTAAATTAGCATTCAGTAGTCTACTGGCCAAGTGTTAATAACTAATAAATGTAAAAGATGATGGGGGGACTCAAAAAATAAAGAAAATATAGATCAGAAAAGCTGGATATTGCTAAAATGCTATGTATGCATGCTCACAAAAAAATTGGAAAAGTAAGAAATTTAATGCTTTCTATTCTGAAACATTTGGTGCTGAATTAGAGGCCGCGCATCACCGAATCTAATATTGGGGGATCACTAAATCTAAATTGGGCAATGAATGCTGGTCATGGATCACTTTGGCGATCCTAATGCCCAACCTAGGAGGACTGAAGCAGATCCATCAGTTTGCTTTTTGAGCTACTTTAAGGATTCATTCAGACAACCATATAACCCTTGCCACGTGCTTATTACCTAAGTGATATATTTACTTCGGGTGATGTTTCCTGAAGCATGTTCCTTGGATTTGTAATTAATATTAGCTTTAAAGGCTCTGAGATGTATTGCAGCGAATAAATAGATTGAATACATTCTAATTCAGAATTTTCCAATATTTATTGCCTGGGAAGTCTTTTTTCTTTTCTTTTTGTCAATGACATCTGCTTGTTCTGTAGAACCCACTCTAAAAAATGGTGACATAAAGTAATTATATTGCTACTGAGAAAGCATATGAAAGAATAGATGAAAATTATATATTGAAGAAATATCACGAGAGAAACTGAAGCCTAATTATGTTTAGAATTAATTTTTAATGTCTCTAAATTTTACATTTTTATGTTTTAATGTATACAATGATTAAAATGAAATAGATTTAAGTAGCAATTCTTTAAGTTCTAGGCGTTTGGACTAGAGTGTCTTTACTATATATCAAAACATTCATGAGTACAAGAGAAGCAATATCAGTTATTTGGTCAAAGTACAATTTCTGCTAAATTACATTCTGCCTAATAATTAAAAGTCTCCTTATAGCATCCATTACATGTAATTTTCATTTGCATTCTGCCTCAAATCTCTGTGTCATTTTGTTGCTAAGTATCATTCCTGAGATGACTGATACATTGGTTTGAAAAGTGATTTCAGATGATAGTCACAGTATAAGTGAAACTCATTTCATTGACCATAATTTCTTTGTTAATTTCCTTTTGTCTTTGTTTTGTTAAGAGATTAACTTTTTATAGAGATACAAGAGAACTCACATTTATTCCAATGAATGTGATTCGGCAGTTCGGCTGAATGATCTCTCACAGACGAATTTCACTTTATAGATTATTAACATGCTAGGCAATTACAGTGTGATGTAGCAATTTTGGCTGTCTACACTCAACCATGGACACTAAAGCCACATATTTAAATCACCGTTTCTTCTTGTTAAGGTTAAAAATAGTGCTCAACATAGCAGCTATTGAAAATAAAATACTTATTTTTAGTATTTTTATTAAACTCTCCCCAGGAAATAATATACTTAATTGATCAATGACATTTGCAATTTCATTCTGTTCACTGAAGTTGTTTTTGAAAAATAATGAAGGAATTTCTACTACTTTGTCATTTCTATTTGTATTCCTGCTTAAACCCATCAGACATATTTTCTAAAATTAACCTGACTCAGACAGACATATAGGCTTTCAATTAGTTTTAAAAATATGTTTCTAATTGGATAGCAAAATATTCCCTCATAACCATAAATGGTTGCTCCTCTGGTAAACTTTATCATAAGTTTAAGACAAATGAAGACGTTCTTCAAGTGGAATTCTGAATTCATGAGGGATACGTGCTGGGCGTACAGGAGGTACTTATTCACTAATTACATACCTTGTTGGAATAGTAGCACTACATATTTTTAGTTCACTTATCATCAACCATTTTTGATACCTTTTTCAGAAGAGCACCATAACGCTGCATAATTTTATGGTCATAAACTTAGTTCTTGTTTGGAAAGAAAATGTTGTGTTCTGAAATGTGTCAATCTAATGGGGTCTGGGTCTTTCTATGGGTCTAATAACATCAGTAGGATATTGACTGTTCTTGGTGAGTGTTTATCATAGAATTCAGCAGTATTGTTATGACAATTTCACGATCATTTTTTGGAGCTGGTAATGACTACTTTGTATGATGAGAACACTAGAAGAAGTTGTTTTATAATGATGTTTTAAATGAAGAATTAATCTGCTTTAATCTCTAACCAACGAAGTAGAAATAATAAATATATTTTATGACAACAAACTTTGTTTCATAATTGGGAAGATATTGTAGTCTTTAAAGTATGAAAATCAAAGGACAAACAACACAAATGACAAAAAAAGTTGCTATAAAAGTGTTGAATTTACTTTCTATTCTTTTCTTAGATCATAAAATATTTTCTGTGTAAAAGCAGTGAATAAATCTTTTCATTTGTCTTAATTTTAAACATATATTTGAAAGTGGAAGACATATAAAGGATCATCTGCTCCAGACCTTTTCACACTGTATTCCTCAGAGTCCTAGGGTTTCATGAGGAGAGACCTTAGGAACTAAGGTATGGGGTACAATGAGGAGGAAGCTGAGTGGGCAAGGCCCTGGGTCGTCCTCAGTTAGATTGCTCTGATTTTTTTCCTGATATATATGCGAGGTTCCACTTAATATTTTATATGAAGTCAGAGTTCTGCTGCTGAAAAAACGGAAAACACCTTTAAAAGAAATCACTGACCGAGGCCATCATCCTCATTTTACAGTTGATAAAACTGAGACCCCGTGGATTTAAATAACCTATTCATGAGCATACCCATTTACTGAGTGGCAGAATAAATTGTTCATCAAAGTAACATGCCAGCATATATTTATTATTCCTCATATTTATGTATAATTCTGAACTTTTCAAAGCAGCTTCATGTCTATTATTTGATTTGATCCTCAGAAAATAGCACTATTATGTGTTTATAGAAAGCCTTAGCTCAGTTTTAGAGATGGGGAGATGAGGTTGAAAGAGATGAAGCCACCAGGGTTACACCATATTATTGATGGAGTCAGGAAGTAAACTAAGTTCTCTTGACTCCCAGGGGCTTGCCTTGGATCATAGTTTGTTCCAATAACAGCTTGCCTGGAAAGTGGCAGTTTACACAGATGTGGCACATGCACTTGTCAAAATGCTAATCAGAAGTCTGTGATGCTGTCATTATAGACTCTCAGAACTCACTGAGATCTTAAAAAAATCTAGGCCCACATTTCCGTTTTACTGATGAAGAAACAGAAACTCAGGCTAGGTAAAAGGACTTATAGGCAGGGCTTGAATTAAAATTCATATATCTTAAATCCAAGTAAGTGTTTTTCCTAACAAACTGCGTTGCATCTTAATTTGTAAACCTATGCTAAGTAGTGAAAATACATATTCTTGCCAGAGTTCCAGCACCCTTACTTTTTTTTTTTTTTTAGCTTTTATTTTTTTCCTTTTTCTCCCCAAAGCCCCCGGGTATGTAGTTGTATATTCTTCGTTGTGGGTCCTTCTAGTTGTGGCATGTGGGACGCTGCCTCAGCGTGGTTTGGTGAGCAGTGCCATGTCCGCGCCCAGGATTCAAACCAACGAAACACTGGGCCGCCTGCAGCGGAGCGTGTGAACTTAACCACTCGGCCACGGGGCCAGCCCTTAGCACCCTTACAAATCATCTAGTTCCTCTATCTTAAAATGCCAAAAGACCTTGCTGTGGTAGACTCAGAAACCCTCTAAGATGCGTGTGATGAGCCCTTTTATGATTTGCAATGACCCTAAGGAATAAAGGAATGTTCATGTGTGAGGAAGGATTATGGTCATCTAACATTTGCATGGAAATAATAATTTTCTTGGTCAATTAATGTGAGAACTTGCAAATGAAGAAGTTCACACTCACTTTTCTATCCAGTAGAGAGATTTAATCTCCATGTTTTCTGAATGAAGTCTCTATCCGCTAGAAGTTTAACACCGTTGAAAGATAAATAAACTTCTTTTTAGTCTCCAGGCCATTCATACTCAAGGACTGTGCTTATTTGAACAATTATTTTTCTAAATCTCTACCAGATCTATGTTTTCATAGTTACTTTTCTATATGCACTTCGTTTCTACTATTACGTCACCTCAGACGCTTTCTTTATAATAGAGCTTCTTTCACAAATACCCTTGCAAAATGAAATGTGATTTCGTATATCTTAGGTAATAACCTTAGCAGCAGCATGATTATATACTCCTCAATTGACCATTTTCTGTACTGGAATTTAGCAACTACATTTTTGCCAGTGAAAAATGAAGAAGGAAAGTATAAGAAACTCTCATGGGCTTATAACTTTTCATTTAGTTGAAATTAAAATAAGAAATTATTGAAGAAGATCCATTTGAGTGACACAGTCCATTGGGGAAAAACATGCCTCCCATGATAGAAATAAATTAGGCATAGAGATTTATTCCAGATCAACAATTATGTACATATTATTACCTAATGCACATTAAAAAATTCAAATACAGGAAGACAAAGATTAGAATTTAATAGAAGGTGAGAAGGAGATACATTATGAAGATAGGATGTCTTCAATATATAGGGTTGGGCAGGGCAGGAAAGGTTCTAAGGAGAGAAAGAGGCCAAAGGGTAAGGGTAAGGACCCTTGACCCCTAGAAGCTATAGCTCAAGACTGCTATGTATGATTGTGTAATTGTTCACAGCAAAAGGGATTTACAAGTGGGACAAGTGTGGGCTTAAATCCAAGCTGTGCATCCTGAAAGTTTTTTCTCTTAGAGGAAGGGGTACTGTGGCTGGCAGAACTTTAAAGATCCCTCCACCTCCTGAACCCTGCTCAAGATTTCCATGTCCTTGTTATTCAATCAAACACTTATCTAGATACTATCATGAAGGCATTTTGCAGATGTAATTAATGGCCCAAGTCAGTTGGCCCTAAAATACAAATATTATCTAGGTGGACCTGACCTAATCATGTACCCCCTTTAAAAGCAGAGTTTTCTTATGCTGATCACAAAAGAGAGAATGAGAGATCTGAAGAACGTGGGGCATTCAACATGCCTTTGCTGACCTTGAATGTGGAGGGGAATCTTGTGGGAAGGAATGCGCATAGCCATTAGGAGCTGAGAGCAGGGGGCCTGCCCAGTGGCGCAGCAGTTAAGTTCACACGTTCCGCTTCTCGTTGGCCCGGGGTTCGTTGGTTCGGATCCCGGGTGCCGACATGGCATTGCTTGGCATGCCATGCTGTGGTAGGCGTCCCACGTATAAAGTAGAGGAAGATGGGCACAGATGTTAGCTCAGGGCCAGGCTTCCTCAGCAAAAAAGGGGAGGACTGGCAGCAGTTAGCTCAGGGTTAATCTTCCTCACAAAAAAAAAAAAAAAGAAAGAAAAAAAAGGAGCAGAGAGCAGCCCCCAGCCAACAGCCAGCGAGGGAGCAAGAATTTCAGTTCTACAATCATAAGGAACTGGATTCTGCTAACAACCTGAATGAGCTTGGAAGCAGATTCTTGCCCAAAAGCTACACTAAAGGAATACAGATCTGCTGACACTTTGATTTCACCCTTGTGACACCCTGAGCAGAGAACCCAGTCAAGTCCACCTGGACTTCTGACTTATAGAAGTATGGGATAAAATGGATGTTGTTTTAAGCCTCTATTTGTGGCAATTTGTTATGATAACAATAGAAAACCAATACAGGTGCTTTTTTTTTTTTTTAAAGATTTTATTTTTTCCTTTTTCTCCCCAAAGCCCCCCCGGTACATAGTTGTGTATTCTTCGTTGTGGGTTCTTCTAGTTGTGGCATGTGGGACGCTGCCTCAGCGTGGTCTGATGAGCAGTGCCATGTCCACGCCCAGGATTCGAACCAACGAAACACTGGGCCGCCTGCAGCGGAGCGCGCGAACTTAACCACTCGGCCACGGGGCCAGCCCCCAATACAGGTGCTTTTTAAAAAATCATATGAAGATGCTCTATGAGCTAGTGGTAGCTCCCTCTATGGCTTTATGCTCAAGTTCTTCAGAAAAGCAAAGGAAAGTCTTAGGGGTAACCAATCATATGTTTTCCTTTTTTGATTCTCCTTCTAAGTGCTATTGCTTTCGAGGCAATTGTAACAATTTTTAGTGCAACTACTAACCAGAAAAACTCAATCAAAGGTAGAGGGTTGTTTGTTCTCATGCTTGTTTCCCCTTTCAATTTCCCTTCCCTTTTCACCTTTAATCTCTTTCTCAGAGCATCATTAAGAGTGACTTTGTGGCAAACCCGTTAATGAGGATAATTCTTCCATAAACAGATTTTTAGGTAAGACTTTTAATTGTGACTGTCATTAATTGCTTCTTGGAACTAGCATCCTGTTTATTGGAAAGAGGTGATAACTCGTTAGGGCTTTGATTGGGCAGTGCAGTGTGCTTAGAGTGACCAGAGGTACTAAGATTTGATACCTAACGTTGGAAACTAAAAATCCAAGCCTTCTAACTAAATAACCCCTCTGAAATAAGGGAGAGCAGAACTCTTGTGACATATCACACAGATGCTTCCAAAAAAGGAAAGAAACGTAGCTGAGAGGACACTACTGAAATACTTTCAATTATAATAAAAACGCAACTTTGTCACCCTAGTATGGGCTTAAAAACTACAAAATAACTTATGCTTTATTTTTTTCCTCTTTTTGTGCACTCATAGGCTGGGCTTTCCAATTTTCCCAATTGAAGTGACACAGTAGTTCAACATGTAAGAAGAAAATTGGAGAAGAGTTCCAGTTAACTCTATTAATTGGAAAGTTAACTAAAAGTTCTAGTTAGCTCTAGTTAGTTCTAGTTAGTTCTATTTAGCTCTTAGCATC
The DNA here is from genome assembly GCF_021613505.1 of Equus quagga. Lineage (NCBI taxonomy): Eukaryota > Metazoa > Chordata > Mammalia > Perissodactyla > Equidae > Equus > Equus quagga. The sequence continues at coordinate 50,199,819 of NC_060276.1, forward strand.
ATTTTGGATGCAAAAACAAAAATCAAACCAAACCAAATAAAAAAGCAGTCGTGTTACATAAAATCTTATAAGTGTAATTAGTTTGCTTTTTTAGTGTACCTTATTGTATTTATATTTTGTCAGATTTAGAGATTTCAAATTTCCTCAGAAAATGCCACTATGATATGAACTCCTGTAATGTGAACTCCTGTGACTAGAAACGTTTAACTTATGAACAGCTTATTTATTTATTGTTTTAGAGTAAAATAGAGCACAGGTCTAGCAGTAGCCTGCTGACTTTTATAACTGCACTCAAGAAAAAAATAATAATTTTGTCACCTAAGGCTATAATCTCTAATGAAATGGATGAAAATAAAAGCCTCATATGTACTATAACTAGATGAAAATAAATTTTGTTATAAGCAAAGTGTTATGTCACAGGCAATAGTAGCCCTGTTATGGTAGTGATCATTAGTCACTATATCTAAATTATAATACATTCTAAAATAGGGGTTATGGTACATAAAATATTGTGCTCAAGATGGATGTACTCAGGCAGGGTTTAAAATAACACAATCATATACTCAGGCATATAAAGTGCTTGCCCTGAAACTTTTGCCATTTATGAATTCCTCTTTAAAGATCATTCCTTATTCCTGAGATTCAATGACTGGTTTATTCTCTGAATCAGTCTCATTTATCTACTTCGTGTGTTTCCATTTCATTTCATCTAAACTACTGCTTAGAAATGGAATGTAACAACATTTAAGAGAAGATGCTTTATCTCTTTAATAAGAGCTCTCTAAAGAAATGTGAGTTTAGATTATGTTCGGTTTGGCCTATAAATATTGATTATTAATATGGCATGGTGAAGAAAATGATAATAATTCCTCTTTGTCTCCATGAACAGAAAATGAAAAATTCTTAAGTCTTATTCTTTTACGTTTAGATATACTACTGTGGGGCAGTCACAACAGCTAAAATAGTAAACTGCTTTAAACAAGTTATTTGTGACTCTCAAACAAAATTGTACATGCTTGAATTGAAAGTAAATCTATATATAATCATTCTTTTCTGAGATCTTGAAAATTCTGAAGCTCTTTTGCTCATGGATATTTGGAGGTTGGTTTGTTACCCTATGGCTTACTTTTGCTTATGCTTACCATTTCTTCTTTCTAAAATTATTCTTCAGTTAGAATTGAATTGAAATACCAAAGTAATTGTCATTATTTTTTAAACCTGAAATGCTGATCCAGAAAATGTCAGATAGTGAATGGAAACCAATCTACATTATCTAAGTGCTGCATTTACTTCCTTCTGCATCATTTAAGAAAGGAGCTGAGATGTTAATACAGACGCTACAATTATTCTCATCAAATTTATCATCAATTTGGGCTAAAGAGCATTTGTAACATTTTTTGTTACCACAGTATTTATATCAGAAAACTATTCCCAAAAGTAGAGCTGACAGAATTTTTATGATGAATGCTTACTTTGAATGGGATTTTCAGTATAATGACGATGTCAACCCCAGAGATGAGCAGGTAACCTTACACACAGGTAAAGAACAAAATGGGAAAATCCAAAAGCAGTCAATAATAAAGGAAGTCTGACAGCTAATACAGAGATCAGTCACGGGATATTAGGGGCAAGACTGTTTTCTTAGGGAGACAACTAGCAAAATTGACGTAAGCTCTAGCCCTTGAGTTACTGGAATATTGAAGAACACGGGATGAAACATAGATCCATTTATCAAAATTATATTAGAAGAGGCTTGATTTTCAGAATAAAGCAAAAACGCACTTATCAGGCCATCAAGTCAGCACTGGATCCCTCCTAGCCAAGATGAGATTGATTTAATAACTAGGGCACAGCTAAGCCAGCAGGTAGAGAGCAAATAGCCGAATCTGAGGAGAAAGAAGGACCTATAAAGGTTTAGGAATAAGGAAAGGATTAACTTTCAGAGTCAGTGGGTCTAGACAAGGGTTTTTCAATCTTGGCACTATTGACATTTTGGACTGGATAATTCTTTGTTGTTGGGTGCTGTCCTGGGCAAAGTAAGATAGTTAGCAGTATTCTTGACCTCTATTCCACTAGATGCCGGTAGCACTGCCCTCTTCCACTCGTTGTGACAACCAAAAATATCTCCAGACGTTGCAAAATGTCCCCGAAGGGCCAAAATGGCCCCAAGTTGAAAATCACTTGTTTTGAGTATAGGAAGGTTTCAGTCTGCTGCAGAGACAAGCCTGATCATATTGCTGAAGAGTTTGAAGTGGAGAACAAGAGGCAATTTCTGGCCACCAATAAAAGAGAGTCCATTGAAAATGGACTTTCAAATGTCTACTATTTGCGCTTGAATGAATATTAGTACAAATGTTAGCGACCACAATGATTAATTATGTCTTACCAAAATATATTTGTCAGTTATGTAAGATACTATTCTTTAGAAGGTCAAGAGTAGTAGCACAGTTATCAATTCATTTGATTATTTGGGATGATAAATTAACTTCAGTCTAGAAACACACAAGTGATAATGTAAAATAAAGTAGGCTAATGTTTATTGTGCATAACGTAAGACAAGTTACTACAGGAGAAAAAATGTATAATATTTTATAATTGTCCACAAGAAATTTACAATTTTATAGGGACAGTTAAGATGTGATTCTATAAGTTTTAAATACTAATATGAGATTCACTAAGTAAAACAACTGATTAATTACAATATTAATGGCAATACAAGTTATAAATTTAGAGGAGTTAGGATTATAAAAGTAGAGGGAAGATTTTGGAGGGTTTTGGAGCCAGATGGCAGAGATTTATTGAAGAATGTTATATGGAACATTATGAGGATGATTTTATGAAACTAATCTTCAGGAGATTAATTTAATAATGATTAATGTAATGAATTAAGAGTCAGGTGGGAGAGAGTACAGAAAGAAAGCCTTGTTAGAGGGTTATTGTAATAATCTAATAGTAAGAAGAAAAGAATCTGAGATAGTATAGTAACAATGAGCATTAAAAGGAGGTAACTGATGAAAGAAACAAATAGGAAGAATTGACAGGAGTTTGGTCATGGGGGAAAAATATAGAAGTTGACTGGGACTTTTAGTTCAGATATCTAGTTAATGATGATGCCATTAATAGAAATGGAAAACTTGGGGATAGAGAGCTGGATTTTGGGGAAAGGCTGACATCTGTATTCAATTAGTTGAGTCTGAGAGAAAGCAGGACATTTTATGGGATCGTGGCCAGTAAAAAATTGTATGTGTTAGTTTGGAGCTTGGAGAAATCTCCAGAAGAGATGGAGAAGTAAATTTGGAAATCATTCATATGCTTTCTATGTTCCAGGCACTGTTCAAAGTGCTTTATATGTATTAAATAATTAAAACCTTTTAATAACCCTATAGAATAGATAAGTTATTGTCTTTAATTTGAATATGAGGAAACTGAGTCACAGAGGTGCTATGTTGTTTGTCCAAGTTCACATAGCAAGATGAGATCTGTGAGGGGAAACATGAAAAGAAGAAAGAGCAGAGGAACTGGAGAATACCTATTGCTATAGACGGGATGTTTGTGCCCCCACAAATTCATATGTAGAAATCCTATCCTCCAACATGATGGTATTAAGAGGTGGAGCTTCTGAGAGGAGATGAGGTCCTGAGGGCAGAGTCCTCATGAATAGGATTAGTACCCTCTTAAAAGAGACCCCAGAGAGCTCCCTTTCCTCTTCTGCCACGTGAGGATGCGTTGTGAAGACATCCATCTATGAACCAGGAAGCATGCGCTCACCAGACACTGAATCTTCCAGTGCCTTGATCTTGGACTTTCCAGCATTCAGAACTGTGAGAAATAGTTTTATGTTGTTTATAAGTCACTCAGTCTATGGTATTTTTGTTGCAGCATCCCAAATGGACTAAGACATCTATCCATATAACCCTAAGCATTGAAGGAAGAAGGTGAGTCTGACGAGCAGTCAATGAAGCCTGGTCCAAATGACAGGAGATGAACTAAAATAGTATAGCATCCTGTAAGCTGAGAGGCCATCAAGAAAAAGTTGAAAAGTAATGTGAAATGCCTTAGCAAGGCCAAGAAAAGTAATACAAGGTGTTCAATTTTAAATATTTTCTCGAGTTTGAATTTTTGAATTTTTGCCTCTTTTAGATCGATCAACTATTTAGTTTTAATGAATGAAGTGTTAATAGTAATAATAATGATGAGCTGAGTCATTCTATTATGTATGAGTTTGTTACTAAGCCAGAGAGATGTGCAAAAAGTTAAGCAGATAGATACACATACAAAGTATAGATTTCTTAGTCAACATATTGAAATATTAATGCTATTTTTACTAGCACAAGCCGGTGGAAAAGAAAGACAGAAATGGGATAGTTAAGGTATTTTTAAATGCTTAAGTAGTATAGAATTTTAAGATTCCAAGTTTCATATATTTTCAAAAACATCAATAATGATACTTGAATTTGCTTAGCAATTTTTATCCTTCAGAGTCCTTTCACATCCATTGTCTAAGGAGCCAAATCCTGACCCCAAGATGTTTCTTTTATGGTAAAATATCTACATTAAAAACTGAAGGCATTGTTTGCATTCAGAAGAACTAGATTCTTTGCTTGCCTTCCAATAATTGATTGAATATATATATCGAATATTGAGTATTGAATATATTGAAATATATATATAATAAATTTATAAATATATATATATATACTGTGCTTATTTATGCCTGGATTTAGAGTGGATGAATAAATAGAAGAAGCTAGGAAGCTAGAAATGGCTTCTCAAGTGCGGATAGAAATAAGGGCTTCTGGAATTTATCATGGAATAAACCAGATTCTTCCAATGCCAAAATTTTTCCCTGGTAATGCCTGCTTGCACTAAAATTGTAATTTGCTAACTTGAATACAAAAGGCCTGAAGGAATGATGCAGAGTTCGAAGATAATTAATTTAGTCTATGGGAATAGTTTATTCACTGTGAAAGAAGGAAGTATGCTTGAATCACTTCCTCCAAAAAGAGAAAGAAAAGGACTTCCTGACAAGTTTGTTTAAGACTAATTCCATCGGGTAATACGGCAAGTGACTAATGATATCTCGGAGAAGTATTTTTAACAAGTGCTTCTCAAACTTCAATGTACATACAAATTATCCAGGGCAGCGATCTTGTTAAAAATGCAGATTGTGATTTTGAGGGGCTGGGATGAAGCCTGAAATTCTGCCTTTGTAAAAATGTTCCATGTGATGCTTATGCTGTTGGTCCATAGACCACACTTGGAATAATAAGGACTTAAGTTCATTGGTCTTCAATTTCTTTATCCACAAAATGAAGAGTATCGGTTATATAAATCTGTGATCTCTTTTAACCATAACTTTTTGTTATTCTGCCTGACCTCTTATGTTATTTTTGTTTGTAGTTAGTATAAGGTAAGAAAGAATCCTTTGTAAAATCTAGTGGATTTTTTATTTTGTTCCCTGTTTAATTAAGTACTTAAAGAATTTTTTTCCCTCTCTATCTTGACAGAGAGAAACCTAGAAGAAAGTTCTTTTTGGATAAAGTATTTAGCTCTTTGTTTTAAGAAAGTTGACAAAAAAAGCAAGTTTGGATAGTTGGCTTTCCAAAGCTGTTTGGTATCAACCTGAGTAATAATTTCCCATATTGTTTAGACAGGATGAAAGTAGAATTTGGAAGCTGGTGGCTTTTCAAACTTGACTACCAGAAGAGGTAAGTCAGATTCTTCATAGTAGATTCACAAGTCTTTGTCAGATTATACCCTCCTATTCAAATCTAGCTCCAAACATGTCAAAGCAAATATTGATGTGTTTTTCAGTACCCACCATTGTGAATTTTCTCTGTGATCACCCCCACTCACTGATATGGATAACAGGAAATTGTGCACACTCAATGTGCACTCAGTTTGTTTTGTGCAAAGCCTTTTATCTGTCACTTTTCATTTGCTCTTTTGGAGCATGTTGTCATCCCTCAATTGGAACTGATTTTCAGTTCCTAAAGAAAAGTTTTCATTTTGATTCTGAAGAATGCTGAAAGGTGCAGTTATTGCCTTAACTTGGTTAAGATGCTAGACACACTCAAATTTATTTTGCTACTCATTACAAGTTTTAGTGGGGAAGCAAGTAATCCGTGTACAGGTGTAATCTGTGCAATTTAGTAATCCTAAACAAAAGCTCTTTTCATTCATTGTAGCTTTAGTTAGTCTAAACCAAAAGAATTTTTTTAGATGTGTATTCACAGCTCCTGTCAACATCAGCAGGTGTCATACGTGCATTAAGGGAATTTTCTTATTTGTAAATTTTCTGTATTTTCTTTCTATTCTTCATATCTGAACTCTAGTGAGTGGCTCTGGACTATAAAAGTATACTCTGTATGAGAAATTTCCAGTACATGTTTATAATTCTTACAATCAGTAATCCTTTCTGTTATCTCCCCACAAAGGCTAAATTTCATTTTGTTTTAGAACACTTTTGCTTATTAGTTTATCATTTGATCTTTAAAAATATATAGCAGTTGTAACTCTGTAGTATCACATATAGCTAAAAACACACACACACATAGAGATAGGTTTGTTTTCTAGGACATTCAGTCCTAGAAATAAGTCTATGTGTATGTGTGCATGTGTGTGAGGAATGAGGAAGAGGGAAATGCAATCACAAGTATTTGGGTATATTATGATTGTAAATAATTACAGAAATTATATATTTTACATTGTTTTAATTTTCCTGTAATCATTTTTTCCTAACGATTGGGGCAAGAAGAAATGCTATAAGAAAGAAGATAGCAATAGCATAGGGAAGAGAGCATCACGGAGAAGAGTGAAGGGCAAGGGCAGGAATTAAAGGCCTTTCCCAAAGGGCCAAGAGTACATTGTCAGTCATGCCTAGTTTGTGGGATTTCTTGCTCTGCATTTCTCCCCATGGATATCACGCATTGACAGGAGAGAGATTTCATGAAATAAATCTACTCACTTCTGTTAGCTGGCTTCTCCATTGGAAAACTTGTGCATTGTATTATTATGCAGTAGTTGAGAACTACTGCTACCATGCCCTTCCAAATAATGGCTACGGAAATCTTGGAGTAACAAGCATGGCTTGTCTGCTTATGTAAAAACATCAATGCCATCTTCCTGCTTTGGCCAAATGGCTGCAGGCTATTTCATCAGCAGCTTTATCACATTCACATTTTCGTATTACGAAGGCTGAATTACCTGACAGGAACCCATTTTTTCCAGTGATTTTTTTTGTTATTGTTGCTCTTGTTCATCTATGTTCTCCCTGATTGCACTGGCTTTCCTAACTGGACAGCTGGAATATGTTAGAGAGCAGACTGCTCAGAGAAACAAAACAGTTCCTTTTGAAAAATCTCCAGGAGTGACTGAAAGATCTCTAAGTCCCCTTTCAGTTCAAAAAGACTAGGATTCCACATCTGGTATGGTCAGTCTTTTATTTGAATTTATTTATCTTCATCCAGAAGTATGCTTTCTGGAAGTAGCTTAATACATTGATGTTGTTCCTATGAATACTTTTGGTGACTACTGAGACCATGGAAAATAAAAATAATGCAATAAAGAAATTACAGTAATTAAAATACTTTTCAGAATTTCTTTTGGAAGTGCATAGATTTGTTAACTCAGAACTCTTATTTGTGTTTCCCACCCTGACCCATGCTAGAAGATAAATTCCTTAATAGCATTATCAGGAAACTTTTTTATAAGGCCATGGCTTTGCTGGTTAAAAGACCTTTAACTAAGAAGAGAAAGATGTTTTATATTTCAGGGAAATACTATAAGTCAATGTTAATGGAATTTTTTCTTGTTAAAAATAAAGCCTGTAACTGTGATATCTTTTTTAGTTTCATATTTTACCATGGTAATATTTTAGTGCATTTACTTCAGTCTTGCTAGAGCTAAAAATAAATGCTTAGTAAATCTGATGCTTCCTGAGTTTATGGCATGACTGGCTTCTTTGTACTTACGAACATTCATTAAAACCGTATTTCCCTGTAAGAAGCTCAAAAACCAGATTCTTTTGTCCCTTTTCTCTTTTTTTGTATTGTCTCCTTCACTCAGGAAGTAGGTAAGCTCCTCTTTACTTGTTTAGTAATTCTGTTGAAATGTGATATTTACTATTATTTTACACAACGCTCCAAGAAGAAAGAGCAAATCTTATAGGATGACTTCCTGGGAGTTTTATCCTGACTGCATCAGCTCTGCACCCAAGGTCTATGAAAACAGTTTACTACCTGTATTGGCTTATAATTGCTTGAATAGGTCTTTCTGCTAGCAGACGCTTTATGAGTCTTAGCTCACACCCTGTAGAGACCACGATTTCTGGGGCCAGATAGCCATTGTGCATCCCTCTCTCTCGTGCCAGCAATTCTTTGTACCTAGGCTCTGTAGTGAAATATCTCATTACTGACTGGCAGTTGAGTCATAGCATACTAGCTTTTGAAAATCTCCTCTTAATAACTGCCATATATTATTCAATTAGCACTGCTTCATAATTAATACTCTGTGAACACTCTATCTACTGGTATCATGATGGTAATTTCCTGTTACACATCACATGATATAGATATTTTCAAAGGAGTTTCTATCCAATGCTATGATTTTTAGAAACAGGTGTCCCCTTGCTACTCAAATCTGTGATAAAGGATAAATAATGCTCGTGTTTTAATCTTATTTGTCTAACCAACAGGGAAAAGAGAGCCACCAGTTATTAATTTTGTCAAGCTGGCTGGAAGAAGTATTATAAAATAATTACACCGCAATTTGTGAGTGGTTAGTGGCTTCACAGAATCACGTGCCCAGAATTATAAAGAGCTCACATATACCCTTGTCCCCCATGCTAATTTCACAGATGCACAAACTGAGGTCCAGGGAAGTTACAGCCTCCCGTTAGTTAGCCAGCACTTTTGACTCTAAATCAAGACTCTTTCAACATGAAGCTGAGTTTTCATCATTACATCTTACAGTGCTATACTGGGTCGTCACTCATGGTGCACCTGCAATATAAAAACACACTGAAACACTCATTCTGGTGATTAAAGGGCTGCTTTGAAAGTTGTTACCTTGTATCCCGTGATGGACCTCAATTAGGCACAATTTCATACACCATCAGATTTACAATGTAAAATAAAACTAGTAAGTGATATTGCTAATGTTATTTTAAATTATCGGGCCTTAGAACAAAAAGAGGTCACCTTATGTGTGTGCAAGTACTTTGAATACGATTGCTTTGCAAATGGGAATTGATAGCATCGCCTTTTATTAGTTAAACAATAGATAGTTCCCTGAGGGAAAGAGATCTTCTCCTTTCATGCCCTCTCTTAAAATCTTAGCAATGCTGGGACTACTAGTGCTAGTTATGCCTATATCATTCAGTTGTGTAATGATTGTTTTGAGATTAAATGGATCAGTTTGTGTATATGAGTTCGAACAGTTTTGGTGTAGGATAAATTCTGTGTCAGTGTTAGCTATTAGGCTTTTCAAATAATGGCTGAGAACTTGAACTCTAGAGTGAGATTGCATGGATAAAATTTCTGGCTCCACCATTCACTTCCTGTGTTACTTTGCCCTCAATTTACTCTGTTTGTCTCAGTTTTCTGATCTATAAGATGGGAGCATCAATAGGATGTACCATAGGTTATTTGTAATGATAAGAATGATATGTAAAGCACTTAGAACAGTGCCTGGCACATAGAAACCATTTTATAAAGTGTTAGAAGTTACTACTATTTTATGCTTAGTATTTTTCAGTGTTATTCATATATTAATGTATTGGTTCATCTTAAAATATCAATTTGCATTCCTGCTACGTTCTATGCGTCATGAGGATACAGTCTACTGTGGGAAGTAGGCAAGTAAACAAGCATTATAGAGTGTTATCAGAGATGTCATCAATGATGTTATCAATGATGATGGGGGAATGCATTGTGTTCCCATGAAGATTTAAAAGCCACTTACCCTTGTGTGTGTATTTATTTGGGTTGGAGGGGGACTGAAAAGTGGGGTTGGTAATGGTAGTGGATGAGAGATAATAACTCAAAGATGACTTTCTTGATGAAATGTCATTTAGGCTGAAATAAAAATCATGAATAGCAGTTAGGATGGGTGAGAGGGATGGAAGGAAGAGAGAATTCACACACAAAGAGAGTCTAGAGAAGACAAAGTAAAATACAAAGGAATTTCAGAACGGCTGGGACAAAGGATAAGGTGGAAGTTGAAGATGAATGAGGCTGAAGATCTACATAGGGATGGGAACAGATGACACCAAGGCCCTGAATGTCATGATAACATGTTGAGGGGAGAGATTGGAGAGTCAGTTAACTGTTTAAGAAGGTGAATGAAATGATAGGATTTGTATTTTGAAAATATCTCTTTGACTGCAACGTGGAAAATAGAATTAACTTGGGTAAGGCTGGAGATGGGGAGAGCACTTAGCATGCAGTAGTGTAGTGAAGGTGAGAGATGATGATAGCATATAAAAGGGAAGAAGAAATAGGATTGGACAGAAGGAGTTTCCAAACATAGTTAAGAGATTGAATCAAAGGAACTAGATAATAGATTGGATATAGGGATTGAGAAAAGTTAGAGATGACTTTCAAGTTATTGGCTTGGGCAACTAGACAGGTGGTGGTACCATCCCCTGACATAAGGAAGGCACAAAAAGAAACAAGTTTTAGGGGGAATGAAGGTCATCATTTTAAGTATAGACATATTTTGAGACATCTAGGTGGAGGTGAAAGATAAGCAGTTGGATATGTGTGTCTGGAGTTTAGAGGAGAGATTAGGGCTGGAGATTTGGGAGTCATCTGTGCAAAGATGGCAAATGAAGCCGTGGGAAAAATGAGATGACCCAAAGAGAATGTGTAAACCTATAAGAGGAAATTTCTTATGATAGAGCAAAAGATTCTTAACCTATTTTGTCCCATTATTCCGTTCAGCAGTCTGGTGAAGCCTAAGGACCCCTCTTCAAAATTATTTTTCCTAATTATATACTTGTAAGTGTATATGATATATATACATATACATATTATAATAAACAATTATATATATTTGGTATATATAATATAATTTAGTATACAATACTAATATAATTACAGAAAATAATAATATTGAAATAAAGTTATCAAAACATTTAAAGACACATTTGTTATGAACAAATATATGTGCTTTTTTATTAATGCATTAAATAACAAAATCTGGAGGGCCTAATAACTTCCTTAATTTCACAGTAATGAGGACTCATTGACATTTTGAGATATCTTTAACAATTGTAATGTGATATAAAACTATCTGATTTCTGTTGGTGACAACGTTATAGATATTATTCGTACTTTTTTGATTTTTTGAAGATAATACTAACTTTCATTTAAACTCTAAGAGGTTAGTGAAAATAAAGATGTAATTCTCCCCCATCCAAATCACAGCCCCTTACATACTCCCCATGGGTTCTTGGGGGTCTGTGAACTCTAGATTACCAGTGGATTAGAGCCCTGATAAACTGACAGTTACAGGATGTGCAGAGTAAGGAGCTCAAAGAGGAGGCAAACAAGAGGTAAGAGAGAAGTCATAGAAAAACGAGGAGAATGTCATGATGTAATGGAAAGCAGGAAAGAGGCCGTTTCCAGAATAGGTAGTGATTACCAGTGCTGAATGTGACAGAGAAATCAAGTGAGGTGAGGACTGAGAAGTGTTCTTCAGGTTTAGCAGGCAGGAGCTTAGTGTTGGACTTGACAAGAGCAATTCCAGTGATGGTCGTAGGTGTGCTATTGGTGGTAGTGGTGGTAGTGAGCTCAATTTCTGTAGGTGAACGAGTGATTGGTAGGTGATGAAAGGCAGATGGCAAACAAAAATATTTTTCTGGAAAGGTGACCATATAAGGGGCAATACCTAGATAGAATCATGGACTCAAAAGAAAGATTTTTTGCTTTTTTATTTTTAAGATAGGAGACAGTTGATCATACACAAATGCTTATAGGAAAGTGTGTGTAGTGTTAAAAGGAGTATGAGTACATTGAGTGGTGTCCTTGAGAAGGGGTAGAGAAGATGAACTAGGAGAATTAGTGAAAATGCTTTGAACTTTCCAGAAGTAAAATGCTATCCTGAACAAAAATGATAATATCTATTTAAAGATTGAGAAGTCTATAATCGTACAGCCCTTCTTAGGTCAGTGGTATACCCCATCTAGCCTTTCTCCTGTGCTTTTCTCTTCCACCTTCTCCTCTGCCTTATTCCCTCTTACTCAAGAGACGTTCCTGGAGAGTGAACTTAAACTTCCAGGCATATCTTTTCTTGTATATCTTGATTTCATTTCTATACGTTTTAGTCTTTGATTTCACCACCACAGTCTGAAAGTGCAATGACTACTCTGGACTTCACCTTTTTATAACCGCCTAATCTGCAGTTTTCTTTAACTTACAATTTTTTTCTCCATATTTTTAAAGTTTTATCAGTGTTAGGTGAAAGTCCATGTTAAAACAAGCGAGAAGTGTATAGGACTTTGCTTCCTTAATTGTTCTGTAACTGTGACTGTTACTAGGAATATATTGATATTTAGCCTTTTTTTAGACAAATCTTATATTTTTCCATATCTGGTCGAACACACATAATCTATGAAGTACATTTAAAAGTATGTTAAAGACACATCACAATTTTCAGGTACTGTTTACAGATACTGTACCCTTTCTTCTCTTACCTTATAAGTCATCTTCTGTATTTTTGCCCTCGACATACATTTAACAAGACATTTGGGAGCAAATGTAACTCCCATGGATGCAAATCTAAGTGATAGGGATGTAAGTCACATTCTCCCTTGTCAAGAGCGTAGGCTCTGGAGCCAGACTGCCTATCTTTGAATCCTGCCTCCAACACTAACTAGCTGTGTGACCTTGAACAAATTATTTAACCCCTTCGTGACTCAGTTTCCTTATCTGTAAATGGGGATAATAATGGTACCTATTTCATAAAGTTGCTGGGAAGATAAAATGAGTCAGTAGATATAAGTTTAAAATGGTGCCTGGCACGTAGTAAACACTTAATAAATGTTTGCTATTACAATAATCCAAAAAATACTTCATCATTTTATTCAGTATGAGTCTGCTGCATGTAAACCACTGTGCTAACCTGGTAGTGTGGGCTGAATGCTAGCCCCTCAAAAGATAGATCCGCCTCTTGGTCCCTGGAACCTGTCAATATTATCTTATACGGTAAGAGTGAATATTTCCTTATATGGCAAACGATGTGACTAAATTAAGGGTTTTCAGAGGAGGAGATTATCCTGGATTGTTCCAGTGGGCCCTAAATCCAATGACAAGTGTCCGTATTAGAGTGAGGCAAAGGGACATTAAACAGACAGAAGAGGAAAAGGCAGTGTGACAATGGAGGCGCAGATAGCAGTAATGTGGCCACAAGTAAAGAAAAGCCTGGAGCTCCTGGAGCTAAAAATGGCAAGGAATGGATGCTCCCTTAGAGGCTCTGAGGAGGCACAGCCCTGCTGACACCTTGATTTCACACTTCTGGCCTCCAAAACTGAGAAAAAAGAAATATCTGTTGTTTTAAGCTACCAAATTTGTGATAATTTGGTATGGCAGTCCTAGGAAACTAACATGCTGGAACATGTTGTTTAGTTTACTTGTGCTTGTTTGGCTAGGTTTTTTTCTTTTAACCTGCTACTAAGCATTCTGTTTGATTTTTTTTCATTCCCTCAACTGACTGTCTACAGTGTTTTTGGTTTGGGTAAAGGGAACCAGCTTTAGTGTTAATTTATCAACACACAAAGAAAAAAATTTATATCTCGCTCATTATTATTGTTATGATTATCATTATCATCACCATTATTATTTTTAGTGCACAAAGAGCTACCATTTGTTTGGAAAGTGCGCATCATGCTAGTTCACACTTTACTGTTTGACATAGTTGCTTTTCTTTTTTTCCTCCCTCTCTTAGCTTTTTGTATATGTTGATTTAATTACTCACCATCCCATCTTTTTTCTTTCTGCTTTACTGCTCCACCCTTGACTCCTTCCCTAAGGAGATCAGCCACCATATTGTTTGAATCTATTTTAATGTCTCACATTTCCTAATATTTTCACACAGATACTAATTTGATCCATATATTAACTCTGAGCTAGTCGTGTCAGAATTATCATCACCATTTATAGATGAGGAAACTGAGGCTTAGCAAAGCAAAAGAACCTGAGCCAGGCTTTGAACCAAGCTCATTGTTCTTACTATTACACCAAAGTTACTCCTCTAGCCCTGTGCTCTTCCAACTTTTGTGGGCACGTAAATCACCAGGGGACCTTGTTAAAATGCAGAATATGATTCTGTACGTCTGGGATGGGACACGAGACTCTGCATTTCTATTCACTTCCCAGGTGTTGCCGATGTTACTGGTCTGTGGAGCTCACTTGGAGTAGCAAGCATGCTTTAGATGATGGATTTATAACAGAAACTAGAAGCCAAAACCGAAAAATTATAAATAACAATAGCTTTAAACTTTATATGTCTAGTTCATGGTCACAAGTTTGCAAAACAAAAGAAAATTACAGATATTTGGGTGTCAAATATTTAAGTATAAAGGTTTTTATAAGTGCTCCAAACTTTCCCTTTGCAATTTTTTTCAGCTGATCATGAAGGATGCTCCATAAAAATGAGACATTTATCATGTGGTTGTTTATACAGAGGATATTATTTATGTATAAAACTCTGATTATATGTACTGTGAATAAAAACAGATATGGCATTTAAACTCTCACGGAACGGAGAAGATCCAAGATGGCGCCGTGAGTAGTCCTCTTTGTATCTCGCCCTTCCAGTCTACAATTATTTGGACACTTATCGCTTGACAAAGGATATCCAGACAGCATCTCAGGACGTCTGAGACACCCACGCGACTATACATTGGAAGGCGGATGGACTTTCCTCCGGGAGGATGTGGAAATAGGTGAAAACTCTCCGACCCTGACGGGCAGCCTAGTACCCGCAAGCGGCTTTCTTCCAACGGACGCCCCCAGAGGATCTACACACATCTAGGGCAGGAGCGAGAACACAACAGAGGAGCGACGGTGGAAACAGGTGACCAGAACCCTACCTAAACCCCCCGCAATTACTCCTAAACGCAGAGGGAAACTTTGGAGTTGCACACCTGAGCCCGCGGGGAGAGTCTCTCCCCGCCATTGGCGGGGAGACCCAGCCTGGTGCTCGGGGCGCCCGGAGGGTCCCAGAGAGAGACACGGAGGGCACGGAGGTCTCCCAGCTGCCGTTGCCCGCCCCGTGGGACTAGGGATTGCCGGAGATCTCGGAGAGGACCGGGGCTGGGGGAACTTTCAAAGGCCGGTTCTGCGACCCGGAGGGGAAGCGCCGGAGCTCCGCCCGGGCAGCAGACAAAACTCTCTGTCTGCCATTAGCAGAGGGGCCACGCTGAGCATTCATGGCTCCGGGAGAGGCCCGGAGAGAATCCCAGAGGGCGGGGCGACCCCCTAGCTGCCGTTGCCCGCCCCGTGAGGCTAGGGATTGCCGGAGATCTCGGAGAGGACTGGGGCTGGAGAGAGTTCCAGAGACCCAGCTTAGTAGCCTAGGGGGAAACCCTACAGGCTCACAGCAGCCTTAGGGAAAGCCTCTGCACAGCACCAGTAGAAGGCACCCAGCCGCCAGCCACAAGGCTGGAAGACCCCAGGGCAAAAGCAGCATAGCTAGGTGTACTAACCTCAGACTGTAGAAGATGCCAATAGCTCTCCTGCGACCCATAGAGGACAAGTGAGATTTGGTGGGTGCCGACAGCAACGGAGCGACAAATATAAGTGATCCCACCCCTGGCCGCTGGAAAAGCCCATAACACTGTTGCAGACCCCAAGGAGAGAGCACATCTAGGTGGGCTGCAACAGTAGGCACCTGCAGCCTGAAGCCCCCCTGTGACGGCCCCCACGGCAGAGGAGGGAATCCAAAGGGCCACTGTGGCTACGAAGAGGGGCCCAGGCCCAGTTAGCAACTACGGACAGGGTTCCTGGTTGGTGAAGTATAAACAGCTGCTCCCCCCACCACAGCAGCTGAAACAAGTGAAAGGAGCAACTAAACTCTATCTCCATGCGGAGGCACAAATCAACAACATCAAGCAATATGAAAAAATACATTAAATCTCCAGAACAGAAAGAAAGTAACAAATACACAGAAAACAATCCCAAAGAAAATGAGATATATAACCTAAATGATGATGACTTCAAAACAGCCATCATTAAGATTCTCAATGAGTTAAGAGAGAACTCTGACCGACAACTCAATGAGTTCAGGAGCTATGTCACAAAAGAGTTTGATACGATAAAGAAGAACCAAACAGAAATATTGGAAATGAAGAACACAATAGAGGAGATTAAGAAAAATCTAGATGCTCTGAACAGTAGGGCCGATAATATGGAGGAAAGAATTAGCAATTTGGAAGATGGCAATATAGAATTGTTGCAGGCAGAGGAGGAGAGAGAAGCAAGACTTAAAAGAAATGAAGAAACTCTCCGAGAATTATCAGACACAATTAGGAGATGCAACGTAAGGATTATAGGTATACCAGAGGGAGAAGAGAAGGAGAAAGGGGCAGAAAACCTATTCAAAGAAATAATGGCTGAGAACTTCCCAAATCTGGTGAGGGAGATGGATCTTCAGGTGACAGAAGCCAATAGATCTCCAAACTTTATCAATGCAAGAAGACCAACTCCACGGCATATAGTAGTGAAGCTAGCAAAAGTCAACGACAAGGAGAAAATATTAAGGACAGCCAGGCAAAAGAAACTAACCTACAAAGGAACCCCCATCAGGCTATCAGCAGATTTCTCAGCAGAAACTTTACAGGCTAGAAGAGAGTGGAATGATATATTCAAAAATCTGAAGGACAAAAATCTACAGCCGAGAATTCTCTACCCAGCGAAAATATCCTTCAAATACGATGGAGAAATAAAAACTTTCCCAGATAAACAAAAATTAAGGGAGTTCATTGCCACAAAACCTCCTCTTCAGGAAATCCTCAGGAAAACCCTCATTCCTGAAAAATCCAAAAAAGGAAAGGGGCTACAAAACCAAGAGCAGAGGAGATAAGTAGAAGGACAACAACAGAGAGTAGCAGCTCTACATCAGAACAGATTAAACCATGGGACGAGAAACAAAGGAAACTGAAGTAAACCGGAAAACAAGACACAAAATGGGAGTGGTAGGCCCCCACGTCTCAATAATCACTCTAAATGTAAATGGATTGAACTCCCCAATCAAAAGACACAGAGTGGCAGGAGGGATCAAAGAACAAGATCCAACAATATGCTGCCTCCAGGAAACACACCTCAGCCCCAAAGACAAACACAGACTCAGAGTCAAGGGATGGAGAACAATACTCCAAGCTAATAATGAACAAAAGAAAGCAGGTGTCGCTATACTAATATCAGACAAGGTAGATTTCAAAGCAAAACAGATAAAGAAAGATAAAGAGGGACAGTATATAATGATAAAAGGCACTCTCCACCAAGAAGACATAACACTTATAAATATATACGCACCCAACACAGGAGCACCAAAATTTGTAAAGCAACTCTTAATAGAACTAAAAGAAGACATCAACAACAATACAATAATAGTAGGGGACCTCAACACACCATTAACACCAATGGACAGAACATCCAGACAGAAAATCAACAAGGAAATAATAGAATTAAATGAAAAATTAGACCAGATGGACTTAATAGATATATATAGAACACTTCATCCAAAAACAGCAGGTTACACATTCTTCTCAAGTGCACATGGAACATTCTCAAGGATTGACCATATTTTGGGAACCAAAGCAAACATCAATAAATACAAGAGAGTTGAAATAATATCAAGCATCTTTTCTGATCATAACGCTATTAAACTAGAAATCAACTACAAGAAAAAAGCAGAGAAAGGTGCAAAAATGTGGAGACTAAACAACACGCTTCTCAACAAACAATGGATCATTGAAGAAATTAAAGAAGAAATCAAATATTATCTGGAGACAAATGAAAATGAGAACACGACATACCAAATCATTTGGGATGCAGCAAAAGCAGTCCTAAGAGGGAAATTCATTGCAATACAGGCTCACCTCACTAAACAAGAAAAAGCTCACGTAAGCAACCTCAAACGACACCTAACAGAACTAGAAAAAGAAGAACAAACAAAGCCCAGAGTCAGTAGAAGGAGGGAAATAATAAAAATAAGAGCAGAAATAAACGATATTGAAACAAAAAAGACAATAGAAAGGATCAATGAAACAAAGAGTTGGTTCTTCGAAAGAATTAACAAAATTGACAAACCCCTAGCCAGACTCACCAAGAAAAGAAGAGAGAAAGCGCAAATTAATAAAATCAGGAATGACAGAGGAGAAATCACAACAGATACCAATGAAATACAAGAGATCATAAGAGAATACTATGAAAAACTATATGCCAACAAATTGAACAACCTGGAAGAAATGGACAAATTCCTAGACTCCTACAATCTCCCCAAACTGAATCAGGAAGAAATGGAGAATCTGAATAGACCAATCACAAGTAAGGAAATAGAAACGGTAATCAAAAACCTCCCCCAAAACAAGAGTCCAGGACCAGACGGCTTCTCTGGAGAATTCTACCAAACATTCAAAGAAGACTTAATACCTATTCTCCTCAAACTGTTCCAGAAAATTGAGAAAGATGGAGAACTCCCTAACACATTCTATGAAGCCAACATCACTCTGATCCCCAAACCTGACAAGGACAACACAAAGAAGGAGAACTACAGGCCGATATCACTGATGAACATAGATGCAAAAATCCTCAACAAAATTTTGGCAAACCGATTACAGCAATACATCAAAAAGATTATACACCATGATCAAGTGGGATTTATACCAGGGACACAGGGATGGTTCAACATCCGCAAGTCAATCAACGTGATACACTACATCAACAAAATGAAAAACAAAAACCACATGATCATCTCAATAGATGCAGAGAAAGCATTCGACAAGATCCAACACCCATTTATGATAAAAACCCTCAGTAAAATGGGTATAGAAGGAAAGTACCTCAACATAATAAAGGCCATATATGATAGACCCACAGCCAACATCATACTCAATGGACAAAAGCTGAAAGCCATCCCTCTGAGGACAGGAACAAGACAAGGGTGCCCACTTTCACCACTCCTATTCAACATAGTACTGGAGGTGCTGGCCAGAGCAATTCGTCAGGAAAAAGAAATAAAAGGAATCCAAATAGGTAACGAAGAAGTAAAACTCTCGTTGTTTGCAGACGACATGATCCTATACATAGAAAACCCCAAAGAATCCACAGAAAAACTATTAGAAATAATCAACAACTACAGCAAAGTAGCAGGGTATAAAATTTACGTGCATAAATCAGTAGCATTTCTATACACTAACAATAAACTAACAGAAAAAGAACTCAAGAACTCTATCCCATTCACAATCGCAACGAAAAGAATAAAATACCTTGGGATAAACTTAACCAAGGAAGTGAAGGATCTATACAATGAAAACTACAAGACTTTCTTGAAAGAAATAGGCGATGACATAAAGAGATGGAAAAACATTCCTTGCACATGGATTGGAAGAATAAACATAGTTAAAATGTCCATACTACCTAAAGCAATATACAGATTCAATGCTATCCCAAAAAGAATCCCAAGAACATTCTTCACAGAAATTGAACAAACAATCCTAAAATTCATATGGGGGAACAGAAGACCGCGAATTGCTAAAGCAATCCTGAGCAAGAAAAACAAAGCCGGCGGAATCACAATCCCCGATTTCAAAACATACTACAAAGCTACAGTGATCAAAACAGCATGGTACTGGTACAAAAACAGGTCCACAGATCAATGGAACAGAATTGAAAGCCCAGAGATAAAACCACACATCTATGGACAGCTAATCTTCGACAAAGGAGCAGAGGGCCTACAATGGAGAAAAGAAAGTCTCTTCAACAAATGGTGCTGGGAAAACTGGACAGCCACATGCAAAAGACTGAAAATCGACCATTCTTTTTCACCACACACCAAAATAAACTCAAAATGGATCAAAGACCTAAAGATTAGGCCTGAGACAATAAGTCTTTTGGAAGAGAATATAGGCAGTACACTCTTTGACATCAGTTTCAAAAGAATCTTTTCGGACACTGTAACTCCTCAGTTGAGGGAAACAATAGAAAGAATAAACAAATGGGACTTCATCAGACTAAAGAGCTTCTTCAAGGCAAGGGAAAACAGAATTGAAACAAAAAAACAGCTCACTAATTGGGAAAAAATATTTACAAGCCACTTATCCGACAAAGGGTTAATCTCCATAATATACAAAGAACTCACACTGCTTAACAACAAAAAAACAAACAACCCGATCAAAAAATGGGCAGAGGACATGAACAGACATTTCTCAAAAGAAGAAATGAATATGGCCAATAGACACATGAAAAGATGTTCATCATCGCTAATCATCAGGGAAATGCAAATCAAAACTACACTAAGATATCACCTTACCCCCGTTAGATTGGCAAAAACATCCAAAACCAAGAACGACAAATGTTGGAGAGGTTGTGGAGAAAGAGGAACCCTCATACACTGTTGGTGGGAATGCAAACTGGTACAGCCACTATGGAAAACAGTATGGAGATTTCTCAAAAAGTTAAAAATAGAAATACCCTATGACCCAGCCATCCCATTACTGGGTATCTATCCTAAGAACCTGATATCAGATATCTCAAGAGTCCGTTGCACCCCTATGTTCATCGCAGCATTATTTACAATAGCCAAGACGTGGAACCAGCCTACATGCCCAGAAACTGATGATTGGATAAAGAAGATGTGGTATATATACACAATGGAATACTACTCAGCCAAAAAAAAAGACGAAATTGGCCCATTCACAACAACGTGGATGGACCTCGAGGGCATTATGTTAAGCGAAATAAGTCAGTCAGAGAAAGACGAACTCTATATGACTCCACTCATAGGTGGAAATTAGTATATTGAGAAGGAGATCTGATCGGTGGTTACCAGGGAAAAGGGGGGGTGGGGGGAGGGTACGGAGGGGGAAGTGGTGTACCCACAACATGACTAACAAAAATGTACAACTGAAATCTCACAAGGTTGTAATCTATCATAACATTAATAAAAAAAAAAAAAAGAAAAAAAATAAACTCTCACGGAACAAAGCAATGATACTATATTTTTTAACTTGGAAGGTTACCTGTTCATTGAGCCCATTTGCCGTTTATGAAGCATTGTGTTAGTACTGCATTAGTTTACATATTGTTTTAATATGACTTGGAGCAGTAGAGTGTGTAATTGTTGGAATGTTGCTTTCCACTGACTGCACAGCATTGCTTCTTCCTGCACCTGAGAAAGTGTTTCCTTCTACCTGACACTTAAAGAGCAAATTTCCAGTCATTTGGCAACAAATGCATACAATTTCGAACACATCTCCTTCATATAATTAGGATTTCAAATGAAACATTACCAATTAGTATTAAGACAGCAGACACACAGGGACAATTGTCTTCTTTTTATTGTGCATTCTATTATGCATTCATTTTGTCTTTATCTTGTCTCTCTCTCTCTGTCTCTCTCTGTCTCTCTATCTCTGCTTCTCTCTCTGTCTCACTAAGATCATAGAAGTAAAGTTAAACCAAGGAATCAGTTTTTCCTGTCACTGAGACCGTAATGCCGGCAGAAGCAAGAAAAAGACTAAAGATAAATGACCATTTCCTTGTTTTCCCTTGTAATTTCAATTATTAATATGTAATGGAAAAGGATCTTGGAAGTTAAACTTAAGCAGGGACTTACAGTACCCTGCAGAAAGAAGTCAAGTATTTCTGAGCAACAATAATACATCCACTTGAGAAATGGTGGATGTTATTTTTTACATTTAGAAAAAGATGTTCCTTCAAAACCTAGATGACTAGGCTATCGCTCAGCCATGATGAAGGGTTATGTCCTTGAGTCTTTGTACAAGGGTATTTTCTTCTTCAACTCACTGTCACTGGGGAAACAGCAGTTCTAAAACTCTAGTAAGCTTAAAAGTTACTTTGGTGTTAATGAATAGATCATATATTTAACCTGATATTTTCATTCCCTCCTTCAGTTTAAAAATAGACTCTATTTTCCCCATTAATATCTGGCTTTGCTATTTTCATCATCAGGAGGGCAAAGACTTATATGGTGAAATGCTTTATTTGTAAATATTTACCAGTAGTGTAGTGGCATACACAAGGCATATGAAAAAAATATGGGAAAAAGACTTCAACATATTCCATATATTATAAAGAGAAGAGTGAACTCTCCTTTTTGTACTTAAGAATTCATAATAAAAATATTCAGTCTCCTGAACTAATTTGTTTCTACCTAACTGCTGCTTTGTTCACCTACCCCAGAGTGTTTTGAAAGACGAAAAGTAAGATTCCTTACCGTTCTTGATATAGATTTGTCTTCCCTCCTGGAAAGATCTCAGTCAGATGGAAAGAGGAGATAGGCTTTTAAAATGTCCCAGATTCAAACATGAACAGTAGGATCCATCTGGTAGCAGGAAAAAAGAGAGTGATTCTGAAATAGACGTTGCTGCATAAACTCTGACATGCAAATACTTATTTCTTTCTAAATATACATGATTGAGTAAAGTCTTAACAATTCCTCATGCTATTTACTTATGCTAAAATGCATATATTTGTAAATTATTAATTTGCCCATATTCTTAGACACTAATTCATCATATTTACCTCACTGATAAACTTTGTATAAGATTTTAATAGATAACCATTTGTCAGGCTAAACTTATTATAGGACTGGAAGATTTTAAAAAGGGCAAATTTTCTGTTGGCATTAAGCAAAAATCAATATTTCTTGCTGTTATGAATTCCAAATAATACTCAAAATTGTGCATGCACATGACAGAATAATAAGATCATTTTGATCTTAGTTAATTAGGGAGCAGGGATGACGGAGATTAATCTTGATCTCTGCCACTGGCTTCCTTTGTGACCATGGCCACATATTTCCTGTCTTTTTCTTTTTTTATAGTTGGGATAATAATAAGTCTAATCTTTCTCAGAAAGATTTGATATAAAAGCTCAGAATGCTTCCTCCTTTTAACACTCACCGAATCTTCCCAGAAGGAATAAAGGGCTCCAAGCCATCAAATCTGCAGTGAACAAAATGGAAGTGCCTTCCAATCTTGGGTACATCAGTTCAAGGCTCCTGTTGACCATGAAAGATTTGTCTTCAAAATAAAAACACACACTGATGGAAGAGGAGGAGAGCAACTCAGGTAAGACAGAAACTAAAGGGATTATTTTGAAGGAAAATGGTTCTAAGTGACTCAGAAAAGACAATTAGACCAGTACTTCTTGAGAGCCAGGAAGAATGTCTTATTTAACTTCGTATTCACAAGGTCTAGCACCGTGCCTGGCACAAAGTAATCTTTTAATAAATTTTTGTGACGTTGAATTAAGAGCAAAAATTAAACTTTTGAATTGGTTGGAGAGGTCTTTTGCTTTGAGGAAAAAGGTTCAGGAGACCATTTTCATATTGAATTACTTGGCGGTTGGCATAGCAGATGTTAGCCATTGCACTGGGAAATTAGGTCTTTTTGTAAAGTGAAGCAATATGTTTCTAAATTTATCTAATCCAATTTCCTTCCTTTATTGTATACATGGCATTGATTGCTGTCAGCTCATTCATCCATTGAGTAATATTAAAAAACTGCACTAGTCTATCAACTCTGAATATATAGAAAAGGAAAAACTGAGGCATTTACTGGAAGATTCAAAATAGATATCTTTGAAATTGCCAATAGTTTGAAACCTCTATCAGTTAACGGGTCTGACAGCACTCCACAAATTACAGGCAGGTCCTCAGATAGGGCAGTTTAAAAAGCTGTTGACATGAGAGCTTTACCTGGATTAGAGGAGAGCAATGAAAGGACTAAGAACTAGTTGAGATGTCTTTCCAGTCCCTGAGAGCAAGTAAAAAGCAGTCACTTGTGAAAGACACAACCACCCCTGTGGAAGGGGAAACGATGGAAGACGTAAATTTGTGTCATTCCAGTCAGTATATTTGTGTATGTGACATTTCCTTGAAGTCCTAGCAGAGGTGATATTCCAGAGGAGAAGAAATTGTCTCTTTTTGTGTGATGTCACAAAGTGTACATCATTGTGAACTCTGAGTTCTGTGGTTGGCCGACATATCTAGATGCAGCAAAGTTGCAAATAGGTGGAAAATAATCTAAGGTATGGAACTCTCATTGTGAGGAAAAAGGTTTTTCTTAAAAATGTTAATCACTGCATCTTTTAGGATACATTGTCAAGCTTTTCTGCAAGTTCCTTGCATTAATTAGGAAATGCTGGGTTATGCTACGGTAAAAAACAAACCTCTATCTCAGTAGCTTAAGGTAAACAGAATTTATTTTTGGTTCAGACCTATTCTTCTGGGGGTTCAGGCAACTCCACGAAGCAGTTGTCCTTCCTGTGTTGGCTTGGCATTCCAGACTGCTTATGACAACTCGATCTCAAGACATGTTTCTACCATTATTGTAACAGGGAAAGAGCAGAGTAGGAAGTAAAGTACCAGCACATTTTATTTGCCAAAGGATGTCATATAGCCAAATTTGTGTTGGTTCATGCACAATTTTCCCTTGATCGTTAACCTTCTGTGCCACCACATAACAACAGCTTAACTAAAGTACACTGACACAGCCTAACGTGGCGAATCACAGAAAAATACTGTACTTCACACAAGGTCCATTTTTGATACTGTCTCCCTCTAGGCTCAATATGGCCATATGCTCTGTCTTGGAATTGCTTATTGTATGTATTTTCCACATTTTTGTACGTCTTAGTCTTGTTTCAAGAATTCAAAATACCAACCTTTCTTTGCAGTTCTTCCACCAAGCTATCATTACATTTTTCTTCTAAGATAAAATCTAATATTTGCTATTGTAGTTCATTTATGAGGAGTTTAACATATCTTTTTGTAGTCAGTGCTATTATTTTATTAAGATTTAAGAAAACAATTTCGTTTGCTAGCCACAGTTTGCATATGGTTTGAGTGGTCTGCGTGAGCTTATTTTCCCCCACAGCACCTTTTCTTTTCAGTGAGTGATTTTGCAGATTCTGAAGTTCACTTAGCAATGCACACATTGTTGATGACAGAAATGCTTGTTTTGCAGTGTTGTGCTGGTACGAAGGCAGTAGATGTAGCCAGCATGAGGATGCAGAAGGGGCTTTGCTCCAGCAACCATCCCATCTCAGGTTCGAGGAGCGCATACTCGGTCAGTATATAAACCAGAGTCCCCAGGGACTTTGAGTAACACTAGAGTAGTCCAGACTTTGTTTAATAATCAATCATTTCAAAATCTTTTTGACACCCATTCCATTGTTTTGCTGTGTTACTCAACGTGGCAACGATCTGTCCATTGCAAAATACCAGGTAAGAATTGCTTTCATTTTACTAAAGTATCTTTTTGTCACATTAAGGCCAGAGTGCTTATAAATTGATAATTTTGCACCTTTTATTAGGCTGTTCAGTAGAGAGATCCCCCTCCCCACTGTTGTGTGGAGGATTACTCCAGTGAAAGATGACCACTTAAAATGAATGCAAACGCTTTGTGTCATCTATTCTTTTATCCAGTCATTATACATATAACTCCACTGGTTAGAGAAGCCACTCTTCAACAAAAAAAGTTTTTAATGTAAAATGAGACTATTACACCAATCTGATGCCGATAATATAATAATAGTTAAATTCAAGTAACTTTCATAGAAGCTTGTAAAGATCTTTAAAATTTTGACTCCTTTCTTAAAAAAAAGAAAATTAACTTAACTAAGACAATAAGAATAAAGTAAGTGACTAACAATGAGTGATCATTTGTTTGTAACCTGCGTAGGAAATATTATTAAGAAGTCACTTTTATTCTCTCTCCCCTTGGTAAAAGTATGTGACTGCATTTGTACATCATTGGAAGTTCTGGGAAGGCTGTTACTGTCTATAAAGAGGCTTTTGCCCCATCACGTCTAAGATGGGACCGTGTTCACGGTGGTAATGACATGCTTATTTTTTGATAGTGAAAATTAAAGGATGGTGAAATAGGAAGCATTTTCTCATTGGAAATTGCTTTTGATTGTATACAAAGGCTTGAAATTAGAAGCATGGGATAGACTTTAAATATCATATTCCACCTCTCCCTAATTGCTTTTTTGTAAAGGAAATAATGAGTGCACTAAACTAGGGTACATTTAGAACTGTTACACTGAGGAGAATTCTTGTAACCTGTATGTCAGAGGTACTGAAGCTGTACAGTGCAAAACCTTCTCAGAGATTTATTCTACTTTTGCCTTTTCAAGATTCTGGTGGCCTAGGCAAAGAAAGGGCTATCAAAAAGAGCTTTAAAATGATTTATTGTAAAACGTAGTCCTTGACTGCTAAACTAGACAGTAGCACTAGGAAAGCTGTCGCTATTTTATGAGATGAACATAAAATAAGAGGTGAACAAGCTTTGAGGTTCTCAAAGGTCCCTTCATCAGTTACCACCTTCATCCTGGAGAAAGGAGCTCTTACTCCTCCAAAGCAAGTGTACTCAATGTTTTTCTATGCTAGACTAGTAAAAGACATGTTATTGCTAAAATATTAGGCCTCAGTGGAAAATTCTTTGCAAGGTACTTTGATTTTAAAGAAAGGTTTGAGAAAATAGTGTACATGAAGAGCTGTTTATTTGTAGTTCTTGCTTTTAAGGGTAATTCAGTTCCTATTAGAAGTTACCACTTAGTATTTTAAATGAAAGATGTTATCAAAAATAACAGCAATATTTGGATATATAATAGATTCTGTGGAAATATGCATTTAATGTCTAATATACAGCATTGCAACTGCTCTCTTTTGGTATCCATCATGTAGTAAATCAAATTGCTCTGGGAAAAAAAGGTTCAGGCATAGAAGGCAGGAATTCTGAGCTTTATTTGTAAAATGGGAATAATACTTATTTCCTCACAGGTTTGCTGGGAAACCAAATAGAATAATATATATACTGTAAAAAGCTCTGCAGATATTAATCCTAATTCCAATGCCAAGTACAATAAGCATTTTTATTCTTTTTAATTCTAGTAAGTGTTATTTATTCTAGTGTGGGAAAAGAATACCTTTTTTTCACCAGTTGCCTGGATTTTCTGGTGAAATCAGGTTTGTGTCTATGCTACTTGATCACTGATGGAGAAAAAAATATTATCTATAGCCAATAGAATATCTATTTTGTGAAGGGGAAAGTGAATAAAATTGGAGTGAGTCCCAGCCCTCTCAGGCATTTTTCAAGATATGGCTCCATTTTTACCTATAATTAGAATTATATTTATGTTGTAATGTATTTCTGAACAAATATAAGGGATCAGGAAAAATTTTGTTCTCTGGCTTTACTTTAGTTCTTTTATTTGGATTTCTGGATCATTCTTCCATTGGGGAAAATTCCAAAGAAATTTGCGATCACTGTGTTCACATTCATCCTCTGGGGTTATGTGCAAGAGGTCTCAAGGTATGAACAACAGAAATAGCACTGGACAATTTGTAAATGAATGTATATTTCAGGTTTATAACATTGTCTTGATTAACTATGATTTAAACTTATCTGAGTTATTTCAGTGAATAAAGGATAAAATAATTAGAACTCCTAAAGCATAGGTGTAAGTATTTGAACATTTGAACTAATATCACATAAATTTAGCAATTTATGGGTCTATGGTAAGTTGTGCAGTAGAATGATATGTTTGAGTAATGTAAATTTAGCAATTCATGTGATATTTTGGGACATGAATTATGCTAGTCTGAATTCAATCATTGTTTAGAAAAAGCTCGTTTTTCTAATAATATATGTGTGAGAATGTGTGTATTGCCAAGCACCAACTATTTTTGACATGTACTCAATTAAACACCTGGACATGTATTATAATATATACTACATGATTTTAAGCTATTTATTTGTAGATTTGAAAAAATGATTTTCATTTTATTTGTAGAATTGAGAATTGTAGAACTGTGCCAGTTCTTTTCTTTCTCTCTTATCCTAAATTAATTTAATTATTATGACTGTACAAAAAGTAGAGCCTCTGAAATGTGCTATCCAGCCTCATTATTCTATTAATCTTTCTTTTAGTAAGACAAATACATAGTTTGAATACAGAAGTAAATGCTTTTCAGTTATTAAGAAAGAAAAAATTGAAAATATTTTCTTGGATTGGGATGAGACCAAATCCTATATATTCTTTATATATTTCAACCATGACTAAAGCTGTGATGTTGACCAAAAGCTTTCACAAAGATCGACCCCCTCTTTCTTGGAAGCGACGTCATAAATAAGTGCTATGATCACAAGGACCAGTGAGTGTGCTTTCATTATCCTACTCAATCTCGTTTCCTGCCTGGGACAGCTCAACTTTTTTATTAAGGAAAGAGGCTGGAAGACAGACTTCCAAAGTAACTTGCACTTTGTAAATTCTCAATATAAGTGTTGAACAAATGTAAAATATTTGCAAATTGCTCTAATAAATTCCTTACATCCCAGGTCATACACCATAACACAGACATTCGTGTACATATATGTATGTAAAAATACAGGCGTACAAATACAAGAATATTTCATTGCTGCCTGAATTTGGTGACTTCAAAGCAGTGGTAGACAATCACGAATAGACTTTTAGGGAAAGATGGGTCTGTGGTAAGCTGTGCAGTAGAAGGTGTGAGTAATGTAAAAAGAACAGATGAATTCAGCACTTCATACTAGTGTGAAAAACACCGCTGTGGGAGCCTTGTGAAAGCTGTGCAGAAAGTAGAAGACCAGGAAAATCAAATAGGAAAGAAGCCAAAGGACAATAGTCATCTCTGGAATTTTTAACTATACTGAAGTAAAAATTAAAGATATATTTTAATCTAACATTTAAAACAATTTGATTTCATTACCAGTGTCTCACTGACCCTTGTCTATGAATTTATTTTTAATTTAATAAGTTTATATACAGTTACTAAATCAGATCTGATAAAGGCTTTTAAAATATGTTTATTTAGTTAAGAACATGATATCTTTTATTATATTGTGTATTGACCATATAATAGAGGAGGCTCATATTCACATAGCTGTCACTGATTATACAATGTATTTCTACTTTTCTCATCTGTAAATTAGCTCTTAAAATCCCTTCTTCATATGGTAAAGTTGAAGTAAGATAATATATGTAAAGTGCATAACCAAGTGGCCGGTGCTCACTAAATTGTAGCTGTCATCATTGTCATCATCATCATCTCATCATTCTCTCTTTCAAACATCAAAGAATACACTTTCATCCTTTTTTCTTCTTGGTCTTTTTTAAGTCTGACTTTATGTAGAAAAAAAAATCTAACATTCTCTGAATTTCTTGACATACCCTTCTTGTAACCTTTTCTTTCTCTGGTTCTTATTCTCCAACAGAAGTTGCAAAATTTAGTGTAGTTTAGATGCAACTGAACCCCAGTGTATAGTATACGGATACTAGAGTGGGTAAGGTTCCTTGTTTTTGTTATTTTCTACAGTAATTCACAGTCAACAATGACCTAAGTTCTGTTCCTAGGCCTTGAATGACAGTATAAATAAAATATTTTAGGGTTATTTTTGAAGTGAATTGCCGCACATTTACTTATCTTTAAACTTTTCTTGAAGCTTGTCTAATGCTTTTCTGTCAACTGGAATAGTCATGTTATGGCTTCTCATGGTTTTGCATGCCCATGTGAATTGCATTTTTTTCTTTTTCCATTTGACTCTGTGCTATTTAGATTGTCTGAGGTGTAGGGAACAAAGCCAGATAACAATGCGCTCTGTTACACAGGCTTCCTGAAGGTGTGTCCTAAAATAACTTAAGACAGGAGTATCTTCAAGTAGGTGGAATATAAGGTCAACTTACGCTCTCCTTTGAGGAGTGCTGTAACTCTTTCGCTCTCCTCATCCATTCTCTGTCACACTTAAGGATTGCATCCTCAACTTCCTGTATGGTAAACTTGTTAAGCAAATTTTAGAATGCTTTAGGTCCTAATGGCTTTCCTGGGTTCAGGAGACCCAGCTTAAATTTCATCTTCTCTAGGAACACCTTCTTGATTCCTCCAGGCAATTAGACTTCACCTCGTCCTCCCTTCTCTCCCTGCCCATACTTTAATTGTAGCATCAGATTAATGTACTTTTCTTCACAATAGTTAACACAGTGCCTGGAAGAGAAATGCTCAATATGTATGTGTGAACACATTTTTGAAAGATGAATGAGAAAAATGCTTAGGGGAAAGATTTTAAATATTCGGCAGAGAATAAGATTTATGTGTGAGTTGGTTTGTCAAGAATGGGGGATTGTGAAGAGTGAAGGGAATGGAGAGATGTTTCTCATCCAAATGAGAGGGGAGTTCTCTGTTGGAGAGAAGTGTAGAAAGGGCAGGTAGATAATTCTTACAGTTTTGCTTAGAGCCTGCCTGAATTAAACCACAGCTCTTTATACCTAACTATGTCCTTCTTTTCTCCATTCTAAAATATCCTTCTACACCCTCTGCTCACACTCTCCTCCAACACTTTCTTTTCATATTCATGTTTTCATATAACAAATTTACCTACTTTATACAGGATCAAATGTGAACTAGAAATTGCTATTGTCATGGAGAAGAAACATAGAAACAAACATATTAAGAAACAAAATGAGTGACAAAATTTAAAGCTGCAATATTCTGATTTTTAAATATCCATTTAGAAGGATTCATTTCTTTGCTAAAGAAGCTATGTTTTAATTTTTTATAAAGTATAACATAAAATATTAAAAATTTTGAGTACAAATGTTGCATAAACAAAATAAAAGCAGTCGTAGTATTGCTCTTGGATGAATGCCTGTCACTCAGATACATTGTTTTCTGCTTATCCACGCATAGTGGGGAGTTTGATGGAGGATTATTTTTCCTTCTCTATTTTTATCAGTTTGTCAGAAGAACAGAGGTACCTACGTGGGTTAATATCCTTTTGAGTGACAAATACTTATGACTACTGTTTTGTTTATAAAGCAGCCTTTTCTATGAGATTTCCATTTAATTTTCATGTGTTTTACTTTATTAGAAATAACGTAAATAGAAAATTTTTCCAGTTAAGGAATATTTTAAGAAATAGTGTTCAGTTATAGAGCTAGAACTTTATAATAAAACAAAACTGATATAGACACAAATAGATGTAATGTTGCATATTACATATGGAAATGAAGAAAAACAGTTGAGGATTGTGAGTGGGAAACACTGAAGCAAAATTAACATAAATTTTAATATTTCAGAAAAAAATGTCAATTCCTGGTTCTAAATCCCTCCTATGTTTTGAGGATTTTGATGAAGTTGCCCTGAGAGGTACACCCTTAACTGTTCTCATCTTGACTGAATTTCCTACTCCTTCAGCCTTTTCAAAATAATTTTCAGTCACCAGTGGCATTTTTGTTAAAATTAACATGTGGGAGGTAGTTTATAACTAGTAGAGAGTGTGTGCTTTTCCTCCTAGCTGCACTTTCAGCACATTTTCTGTGCATCAGTCTCCCTCATCCCACCAGTAACAAACAGCCCATTTTGTTGTCTCATGATTTGGACAATATGGCCCATCCTTATCAGTCAATGGCTATCTAAGTGGCATGATGTGAAATCTACTACATGCCCCTTAGTTTCTTAGTATCTCCCCTGTGCATGCTGCCAGTATTCTTTTTTTTTTTTTAAAGATTGGCACCTAGGTTAACAACTGTTGCCGATCTTCCTTTTTTTTTTTTTTTTTAAGGGTTGGCACATGGGCTAACAACTGTTGCCAATCTTTTTTTTTTTTCTGCTTTATTTCCCAAACCACCCCCCAACCTCCGGTACATAGTTGTATATCTTAGTTGCAGGTCCTTCTAGTTGTGGGATGTGGGACGCCACCTCAACGTGGCCTGATGAGCGGTGCCATGTCCGTGCCCAGGATCCGAACCCTGGGCCCCCGCAGCGGAGCGCGCGAACTTAACCACTCGGTCACGGAGCCGGCCCCGATGCTGCCAGTATTCTTGACAAGCTCTCTGATTATCATTCTTCGTAAAATTTGGAACAAACATTTTAACTTTTATTTGCTGCAGTGTCTTTGTATAAACAGTGAGAGTAATAAGAGCTATTCTTAGGTTCAAGTGAGATTATTTGTATGAAATACTCAGAAAACCTTAAAGCACTATACGGAGTAAATGTGGTAATAGTAACAATTATACTATAGCAATTGTGAGGATAATTTCATTTTATTTTGTGGAAGACATTAGTACTACTCATCAGTATTTCTGACTCTTCAGTAATGGAAGACTGGACTTCCCTTCCTCTTTGAAAATAGGTGTAGCCACAGCAGTTGCCTTGAGCAGGCAATAAAATGAGAGCAGAAGTTACCAGTGCTACTTCCAGGCAGAGCTCTTAAAAATGTGTGTCTTCTCTCTCATGACTCCCCGCACCAGCTAAAGTAAATGGCAACTGTCCAGAGAGTGGAGACTCTGGTGGACTATATCTCTGAGTGAGGACCACGTGGAGCAGAGCGGCCCTCCCAGTCTACACAATGGACATGTAAGAGACGTGCATGAGGGAAAACTTTACTGTTTTTAAGTCAGTGAGATTTTAGTCTGTTCTTTTCCCCATATCATATATTATTCTATCCTCATCAGTTTAATCTTATGAATTTCAGTCTTTCATTATAATGAATTTTTTTATTGTAGTAAAATACACATAAACGTGATGTCTTTCCATTTATTTATATCTTCTTTAATTTCTTTCAGCAATATTTTGTTTTCAGTGTACAAATCTTTCATCTACATGGTTAAGTTTATTCTTAAGTACTGTATCTTTCTTTCCATGCTGTTTTTTTATTGTAGTCAAATATACATGACGTAAAGTTTACCTTTTTAACCATTTTTAAGTATACACGTCAGTGGCATTAAGTCTGTTCATATTGTTGTGCAACCATCACCACTATTCATCTCCAGAACTTTTTCATCACCACAAACTGAGATTCTGTGCCAATTAATACTCTCCATTCCCTCACCCTTTCCTCCTGGTATCCACTATTCTCCTTTTTGTCTGTAGGAATTTGTCTACTCCAGGAAGTTCATATAGGAGGAATCATGCAATATTTCTCTTCTGTGGCTTGCTTATTTAACTTAGCATAATGTCTTCAAGATTCGCTCATGTTGTAATGTGTGTCAGAATTTCATTTGTTTTTATGTTTGAATAATAGTCCATTATATGTATATACCACATTTGTTTATCCATTCAACTGTTGATGGACACTAGTTGTTTCTACCTTTTGGCTATTGTGAATAATGATACTACAAACATGGGTATGCATGCTTTCATTTCTTTTGCGTATATATCCAGAAGAGGAATTGTTGGATCATGTAATTCTATGTTTAATATTTTGAGGAATTGTCATGCCATGTTCCATAGAAACTGCACTATTTTACATTCCCACCAGCAATGCAAAAAAGGTTTCAATTTCTTCACACTCTTGCCAACACTCATTGTTTTCTTTCTTCTTTCTTTTTTTTTTTTTTTTAAATAATAGGTGTCAGGAGCTAAGCTGAGCTGGCAGAGAGAGCTGAGCTGATTAAAGCAACAAGCCAAAAATGAAAGAGTTAAGCCTTTAATCACTAACTGTGGTGGTATAAGTAAGAAGCTAAAACCAGGAAAAATGCCACCTCCCCCTGTTCCATTTTCCCCGATTAGCAGTGTACAGGTGGAAGGTCAGGTGGATTAGTGCAAACGTGGGGTTCATCTTACTGTTGACAGAGCCCCAAACAAAAGGCTCCAACATTTTTATAGACTCTGGGGTTGAGGGGCATGTTGGGGGAAGACTAGGAGTGGAAAGGTACTGGTACTGAGTGAGAGGAGGGGAAAAGCGTCTTCAAGTTTTCCTCCCCCTTCCTCCATGGGGAGCTCTTGGAAAAGGTGCCTGAAGAGGACCTCAGAGGAAGTTCTCAGATGAGGAGACCTAGAAATCAAGGGACCAGGGCTAGGAATGTAAACAAGTGAAGAGCATGACCAGCTAGGGGAGACTGAGACCTTGACTGTAGCTGTCCTCCGAGATTGTGAGGCACTGGCTGTGCTCCAAGACTGATGCAGGGAGGGCAGCTTTCTCCCATGAAGCCTTTCAGGTAAAGCCCTTCTAATTGCCTATAGGCAGGCCTGAAAAATCACACATTGGTTTTTAACCAAGAATCAGACTCCTTAATAGGGATCCTAATGTGTACGAAGTGGTATCTCCTTGTGGTTTTGATTTGCATTTCCCTAATGACTACTCATGTTGAGCATCATGTTTTTATGTGCTTATTGGCTGTTTAGATATCTTCTTTGGAGAAATGTCTATTCAAGTCCTTTGTCCATTTTTCAGCCAGGTTGTTTTTGGGTTTTTGTTGTTGAGTTGTAGAAGTTCTTTATATATTCTGGACATTAATCTCTTACCACATAAGATTTGCAAATAATTTTCCTATTCCATAGGTTATGTTTTCACTCTGTTGATAGTGTCCTTTAACACATAATAGTTTTTCATTTTGATGAAGTCCAACTTACCTAGTTTTTCTTTTATTCCTTTTCTTTTTGGTGTCATGTTCAAGAAATCATTGCCAAAAACAATGTCATGAAACTTTCTCCTATGTTTTCTTCTAAGGGTCTTATTATTTTAGCTCTTACATTTACATCTTTGATTCATTTGGACTTAATTTTCTATGTGTTATAAGGTGAGGGCCCAACTTCCTTTTTTTGCATGTGGATATAGAGTTTTCCCAACATCATTTGTTGAAGAAACTGTCCTTTCTCCATTGAGTTGTCTTGACATCCTTGTCAAAAACAATTTGATCGTTTATATGAAAGTTTATTTCTGGGGTCCCTATTCTACTCCATTGGTCTATATATTGGTTTTTCTGCCACTGCCACACTGTGTTGATTACCATGGCTTTGTAGTAAGCTTTGAAACCAGGAAGTGTGAAACTTTCATTTTTCTTTCTTTTTCAAGCTTGTTTTGGCTATTTGGGGTCCCTTGAAATTCCATATGAACTTTAGGATGGATTTTTATATATCTACAAAAAAATGTCATTGGGATTTTAATAGAAAATGCATTGATTTTATACATTGCTTTGAGTAGTATTGACATTTTGACATTATTAAGTCTTCTAATCTATGAACATAGAATTTGTTTCCTATTATTTGTGTCTTCTTTAATTTCTTTCAACCACGTTTTGTTGTTTTCAGTGTAGAAGTCTTTCACTTCCTTAGTTAAGTTCATTACTAAGTATTTTATTTTTTGATGCTGTTGTAAATGGAATTGTTTTATTTAATTTTCTTTTTGCATCATTCATTATTAGTGCACATAAACACAATTGATTTTTGTGTGTTGATTTTGTATCATACAAGTTTGCCAAAGTTGTTTATTAGTTCTAACAGTGTTTGTGTGTGTGTGTGTGTGTGTGTATAATCTTTAGGCTTTTCAACATAAAATGACATGTGATCTGCAAACAGAGATAATTTTACTCCTTCCTTTCTGACTTGATTGCGTTTTATTTCTTTTTCTTGCCTAGTTGCTCTGGCTAGAACTTCCAATACTGTATTGAATAGAAATGATGAAAGTGGGCATCTGTGTATTGATTATGATCTTTGAGGAAAAGTTTTCATTATTTTACCATTCAGTGTGGTGTTGGCTGTGGGCTTTTCATACATGGCCTTTAATATATTAGGGTAGTTTCCTGATATTCCTAGTTCGTTGACTGTTTTTACTATGAAAGAGTGTTGAATTTTGTCAGTTACTTTCTCTGCATCAACTGTGATTATCATGGTTTTTTTTGTTTTATTTTTTCCTTCATTCTGTTGCTGTGGTGTATTACATTGACAGATTTTTATATGTTGAACCACTCTTACATTCCAGGAATAAATCCCACTAGGTCATGTTTTATGAATCTTTTAATCTGCTGTTAAATTCAGTTTGATAGTATTTTGCTGAGGAATTTTGCATTAGTATTCATAAGGGATTTTGATCTGTAGTGTTCTTCTTGTAGTGCCTTTGTCTGGCTTTCATATGAGGGTAATGCTGGCCCCAGTAGAATGACTTTAGGGAGTGTTTCTTCCTCTTCAATTTGTTGGAAGAGTTTGAGAAAGATTGTTGTTAGTTTTTCTTTAAATCTTTGGTAGATTTCACCTTGGAAGCAGTCTGATCCAAGGATTTTCTTTGTTGGAAGTTTTTTGATTACTGATTTGATAGCCTTACTAGTTGTAGGTCTATTTGAATTTTCTGTTTCTTTGTGATTCAGTCTTGGTAGGTGGTATGTTTCTAGGAATTTGTCCATATCATCTAGCTTATCTAATTGGTTGGTGTACAATTGTTCAAAGTAATATTTTATGATGTATTTATATTTCTGTAAAATTGTTAGTAAAGCCTCGACTTTATTTCTGATTTTTGTAATTTCTCGTCTCTCTTTGTTTTTCTTGGTCAGTGTGTCTAAAGGTTTACCAGTTTTGTTGAGCTTTCAAAGCTCTAACTTCTTGTTTCATAGATTTTCTGTATTGTTTTGTATTTTCTATTTTATCTCATCTCCAATGTTTACTATTCCTTCCTTCTGATAGTTTCGGGTGTAGTTTGTTTTCCCTTATCTTGTTCCTTAAGATTTAAAA
This sequence comes from Equus quagga, assembly GCF_021613505.1. Lineage (NCBI taxonomy): Eukaryota > Metazoa > Chordata > Mammalia > Perissodactyla > Equidae > Equus > Equus quagga. The sequence continues at coordinate 50,236,539 of NC_060276.1, forward strand.
TTACGTTGTTGATTTCTGATCTTTCTTCTTTTTAAGTGTAAGCATTTACAACTGTGAAGTCCCCTCATAGCTGTGTTTGTCTTTTCACTTATCTCAAATTATTTTCTAATTTCACTTGTGATTTCTAATCCTGGCTTCCTCAGGCTTGGGGAATTGTGGGGCCTTATTTTTTCGGATAGTCTATCTGCCACTTTCTTTCTTTTCTTTCTAGGACTCCCATACAGCCTCTGTTGGTCCACTTGGTGGTGGTACATAAGTCCCTTCAGCTTTGTTCACTTTACCTCATTATTTTTTCTTTCTGCTATTCAGACCAAAATTTCAAACGTCTTATATTCAAGTTTGCTGAATATTTCTTCTGCCTGCTGGATTCTGTTGTTGAACCCCTCTAGTGAATTTTTCAATTCAGTTTTTACATGTTTCGTCTCCAGAATTTCTCTTTGGTTTCATTTTATAATTTCAGTCTCTTTGTTGATATTTCATTTTGTTCATATATTGTTTTCCTGATTTTTTTTAGTTCTTTTCCCATGCTTTCCTTTATTTCTCTGAGCGTATTCCAAACAGTTGTTTTAAAGTCTTTGTGTAGTGATTCTGATGTCTGTATTTCTTCCGGGATGGTGTCTGTCATTTTATTTTCTTCTTTTCAATGGGTCATGTGTTCCTGTTTCTTTTTACGACTTATTATTTTTTTTTTGTTATTGTTCAAAATTGGGCTTTTGAAAAAACAGCTCACTCTCCCAGTCTTTGCAGATTGGCTCTGTGCTGGAGAAGTCCTTCACTAATTAGTCGGACCTTGGTTACAAGCCTTGGTATTAGCCCAAAGGAAAATGCTTGAGATGTATTCAGCTCTTTGTTAACTGTGCTTTTTGTTTGGGCCTGTGTGTAGCTTTATTGTTTTCCCTGAATACATAGATGCTTTTAAATGTCTTAATTTCCCAAAGAATTTTACCCTTCTCCTTAAGGCCTTTGGTGGTCTATTGTACCCCAATAAAATCTCTCGGCCCAGGCTTCTGCAGGTCTGTAGTTCCCCTACTGCTTTTATGAGCAGTGTCCACTGTTTTCTGTTGAGTTCCAGCTTGAGATCTGAGGTATGCTACTTCTCTCCATGCGTTCTGAATTACGCAAAACAGAAACCAGTCCTCCAAACAGCCCCCAGACAGGTTAGAACATTGCAAAGAAGGTCTAAGCTACTCCTTCCAGTTTGAGGTAGGGAATTGAGAACTGGGATGAAAACTTTGTCAGACCAAGGTCAGGTTGCATCAGGGAAGGGATGGAGCAAGAAAGCAAAAGTGCTTGAAATTCCCTATTGCTTTGAATGTTGCTTTTCTTGATTGGGCATTTACTTGTTTGCTGAAGAACTTCGTTTTTCCAAGCTCCTATAAGGTTATTTTAGCCAGTTGTGTTTTTTTTTTTTTTTCACTATTTTAAAAATGTATCCATGAGGGAATAAGGATTTGGAGCTTCACATTCTGCCATTTTCCTTGAGTAAGTTTTCTGCATATTTTCAACATCTTAATTCTGCCATCTGTGGATTTGCTATATGTACTTTGTCATCTGTAAATGATAGCACTTTATATTAAACAATGCAAGACCAAGTTCAAAGGCGTATGGTTGGTCTCTGGAACTCTCTCTCCAATTTTGTCATCATTCTTTAAACAATATGCTTTTAAGACCAGTTATCCACTGAGTTAGAAATCTCACTACCCTTGTTATCTAGGTCACATTTTTTTTTACTTGTCTTATTCTTTGCTTTAATTAAGATAAAAAATAATGTCTTGAGAATTGTTCTGGTCTACTAATCTTGTAACTCAATTAAAAATGAAGAAAATTAATTTGCTTTTCCTTACTCTCAAAACTGTTTCTGGCCTCCTAGTGATCACTAATTTTTGACACATCTTTTTGTTTTGTTTTTTAGTGAGGAAGATTGGCCCTGAGCTAACATCTGTTGCCAATCTTCCTCTTTTTGCTTGAAGAAGACTGTCCTTGAGCTAACATCTGTATGTGGGACTCTGCCACAGCATGGCTTGATGAGCAGTGTGTAGGTGCGTAGGTCTGTGCCCAGGATCCAAACCTGTGAACCCTGGACCACTGAAGTGGAGCACACAAACTTAACCACTATGCCACCAGGCCAGCCCCATTGACACATTTTCTTAAACTATGCCCTTGATGATGTTTTCTGTTTGCCATCAATTTCTACTCCTGAATTTCCTTCTCAGATCTACTCACCCCAAGTTTTCCCAATCTCGTACAAGGCAACTCCATGTTTGCAGGGGTTCATAACAAATATTTTAGTCATTCTTGACTCCTCTGTTTCTCTAATACCCATATCCAATCCATCACCATGCCCTTCCATAGCTGTTCAATATACATGGTCAGTTTTTGTTAAAGGTTTCAATCATTTCTATTTTACCTACAGGTTCCTTTAGATGATATTAAAGTCTAGTAAGACAGCATCCCTTACTATTTTCACAAAGTTCTTTAACAATTGAATGTTTCTTAAGTCTTTACAAGACTTGTGATTATTTTTATTACCACTCTTCTTCTTGGGCACATTATATAAAAAGAAATTCCCTTTTTGATGAATGGAAGTATTACTTAATGCCATATTATCCAACTTTCACAAATAAGTACGTTTATAACAATAGAGTTTTTAATTATTTTATTGGTGTCACATTAGTTTATAACATTGTATAAGTTTCAGATGTACATTATTATGTTTCAGCTTCTGTATACACTGCATCGTGTTCACCAGCAATAGTCTAGTTTCTATCTGTCACCATACATATGTGCTCCTTTGCCCCTTTTGCTCTCCCCCTGCCCCCTTCCCTTCTGGTAACCACCAATATGTTCTCCTTATCAATGTGTGTGCTTATTTGTTTATCTTCCACATATGAGTGAAATCATACAATATTTATCTGTCTCCGCCTGACTTATTTTGCTTAGCATAATACCCAAAAGGTCCATCAGTGTTGTGGCAAAAGGCACAATTTTGTCTTTTTTATGGCTGAGTAGTTTTTCATCGTGTATATATATATATACCACATCTTCTTTACCCTTTCATCCCTTGATGGGTACTTGGGTTGCTTCCAAGTCTTAGCTATTGTGAATAATGCCACAATGAACATAGGCATGCATGAATCTCTTTGAATTGTTGGATTCATATTATTTGGCTAAACCAGTACTGGGATAATATAGTATTTCTATTTTTAAATTTTGGAGAAATCTTCATGCTATTTTCCATACTGGCTGCATCAGTTTGCAATCCTACCAGCAGTGAATGAGGCTTTCTTTTTCTCCATATCCTACCCAACACTTGTTACTCTTATCTTTTTAATAATAGCCATTCTTATGGGTATGAGGTGATATCTCATTGTAGTTTTGATTTGCATTTCTACTAATTAGTATTTTTATTTATACTAATAAAGTGATGTTGAATATATTTTCATGTGCTTGTTGGCCATTTGTATATCTTTTTTTGGAAAAATGTCTATTCAGATCCTCTGCCCATTTATTGATTGGGTTGTTCGCTTTTGTTGTTGAGCTGAGTGAGTTCTTTACATATTTTGGAAATTAACCACTTGTCAGATATACGATAGGCAAATATTTTCTCTCAATTGGTGGGTCATTGTTTCATTTTGTTGATCGTTTCCTTTACCATACAGAAGCTTTCTAGTTTGATGTACTCCTATTTGTTTATTTTTTCTTTTGCCTCCCTTGCCATAGGAGATATAGTATGCAAAAAGATACTGCTGAGACTGATGTTGAAGAGCATACTGCCTATGTTTTCTTCTAGGCGTTTTATGGTTTCAGATCTTACATTCAAGTCTTTAATCCATTTTAGTTAATTCTTCTGTATGATGTAGGATAATCGTCTGCTTTCCTTCTTTTGCATATGGCTGTCCAGTTTTCCCAATGCCATTTATTGAAGAGACTTTCCTTTCTTTATTGTATGTTCTTGGCTCCTTTGTCAAAGATGAGTTGTCCACAGATGAGTGGTTTTATTTCTGGGCTCTCAATTCTGTTCCATTGATCTGTGTGTCTGTTTTTCTGCCAGTACCATGCTGTTTTGATTATTATAGCTTTTTAGAATATTTTGAATTCAAGGAATGACACCTCCAGCTTTGTTCTTGTATCTCAGGTTTGCTTTGGCTCTTCAGGGCCCTTTGTTCTCCCATATAAATTTTAGGATTCTTTGTTCTATTTCTGTGAAAAATGTCATTATGATTCTTATGGGATTGCACTGAATCTGTAGATTGCTTTAGTTAATATGGGCATTTTAACTATGTTTATTCTTCTAATCCATGAGATGGAATATCTTTTCATTTCTTTACGTCTTCTTCCATTGCTTTCAGTAGTGTCTCATAGTTTTTAGTGTATAGGTCTTTCACCTCTTTGGTCAAATTTATTCCTAGATATTTTATTCTTTTCATCGTGATTGTAAATGGGATTGTATGCTTGATTTCCTTCTAGTTTGTTGTTAGTGTGTAGAAATGCAACTGATTTTTTTATGTTGATTTGGTACCTTGCAACTTTACTGTATTCGTTAATTATTTCTAATAGTTTTTTTGGTGGATTCTTTAGGCTTTTCTATGTGTAGAATCCTGTCTTCTGCAAATAGTGACAATTTTACTTCTTCCTTTCCAATTTGGATGCTGTTATTCCTTTATCTTGCCTAATTGCTGTGGCTAAAATTTCCAATACTACGTTGAATAAGAGTGACAAGAGTGAGCATCCTTGTCTTGTCCTTGTTCTTGGAGGAATAGCTTTCAGTTTTTCATCATTGATTATGATGTTGGATGTGGGTTTCTCATACATGGCCTTTATTGCATTGAGGTACTTTCCTTCTATACTCCTTTCATTGAGAGTTTTTATCATAAATAGATGTTGGATATCAACAAATGCTTTCTCTTCATCTATTGAGATGATCATGTGATTTTGATTCTTCATTTTGTTAATGTGGTATATCACATTCATTGATTTGTGGATGTTGAACAATTCCTGCATCTCTGGAATGAATCCCATTGGATTGTAGCATGTGGTCCTTTTAATGTAATTGTTGTATTCGATTTGCCAATATTTCATTAAGGGTTTTTTCATCTATGTTCATCAGTGATATGGGCCTGTAATTTTCCTTTTTTGTGTTGCCCTTGTCTGATTTTGTTATCAGGGTGATGTTGCTCTCATAACATGTGTTAGGAAGTATCCTGCCCTCTTCATTATTTTGGAAGAGTTTGAGAAAGGGAAATATTAAATCTTCTTTGAATGTTTGGTAGAATTTACCAGAGAAGCTGTCTGGGCCTGGACTTTTGATTTTGGGCAAGTTTTGGATTACTGTTTAAATCTCTTTATTTTTGATTGGTCTATTCAGATTTTCTATTTCTTCTTGATTCCATTTTGGAAGGTTGTATTATTCGAAGTATATATTCATTTCTTCTAGGTTATCCAATTTTTTGGTGCATAACTTTTCATAGTAGTCTCTTATTTTTATTTGCATTTCTGTGGTATTCATTGTAATTTCTCTTCTTTCTATTCTGATTTTATTTATTTGAGCCTTCTCTTTTTTTTTCTTAGTGAGTCTGGCTAAGAGTTTGTGAATTTTATCTTTTTGAAGAGTCAGATCTTAGTTTCATTGATTTTTTCTATTGTTTTTTAGTCTCTACTTCATATATTTCTGCTCTGATTTTTATTATTTCTTTCCTTCTGACTTTTGGCTTTGTTCTTCTTTTTTGACTTCTTCTAGGTATAGTATTAGATTGTTTGAGATTTTTCTTGTTTTTTGAGGTAGGTTTGTATTGCTATAGTCTTTCCTCTTAGTATGTCTTCTTTTTTTTTGGTCAGGAGTATTTGCCCTGAGTTAACATCTGTTGCCAATCTTCTTCTTTTTGCTTGAGGAAGATTGTCGCTGAGCTAACATCTGTGCCATTCTTCCACTATCTTGTATGTAGGATGCAACCACAGCATGGCTTGACAAATGGTGTGTAGGTATGTGGCAGGGATCTGAACCCAGGAACCACAGGACACTTAAGTGGAGTGCAGAAACTTAACCACTATGCCACAGGGCCAGCCCACTCTTAGTGCTGCTTTTGGTGCATCTCATAAGTTTTTTTATGTAGTGTTTTTCATTTTCATTTGTCTCCAGGTATTTTCTGATTTCTCCTTTGATTTCTTCATGAACCAATAGTTGCTCAGTAGCAAGTTATTTAGTCTCCACATATTTGTGACTTTTCCACCTTTCTTCTTATAGTTGATTTCTAGTTTCATACCATTGTGGTTGGAAAGATGCTTGATATGATTTCAGTCTTCATAAATTTATCTAGGCTTTCTATCTTCAAGCTCACTAATTGTCTCTTCTATGTGATCTGCTCTATTTGTAATGCTTTCTACTCTATTTTTCATCTCATTAATTGTGTTCTTCATCTCCAGAATTTCTATTTGTCTTTTGTTTTAGGGTTTCAATGTCTTTGGTGAAGTACTCCTTCTGTTCATTAATTTTATTCCTGAGCACATTGAACAGTCTTTCTGAGTTTTCTTTTAACTCATTGAGTTTCTTTGTGATGGTTGTTTTGAATTCTCTGTCAGTCCGATTCTAATCTTCTGTAACTTCCAGTTTGCTCTCTGGAGAGTTATAATTTTCTTTCTGTTCTGCCCTGTTACTGTAGTTCTTCATGGTACTTGATGAGTTGACCCTCTGCTGGTGCATTTGTGCTAGTAATCACCTTTCTTATTTGGGTAAGACTTTGGTTACTTTAGTTCCGAGGTCCTTCTGGTTGTATTTGAGTACCTGCATTTTTCCCACTCCACTGCATCTGCCAGAGGTGTTGTCAGTGTCCTCCTTGTGCCATTTGTGCCTCTCAGGTTGCTGGTACATTGCTGCTTATGACATTGCTACAGTATCAGGTGTTTTACCCTACTGATTATGTGGTAAGTGGTGTTAAGCTTTCTTTGGTCTGTTCACACTCCAGCTGTTACTTTGCCTTACTTTAAGATAACCACCTTTCTGGATTCTATTATGACAGATTATTTTTGTATATTTTAAAAATATTTATATGATGCATGTTCCTTTCTGTCTGGCTTTTTCCATTCGATATTATGTCTGAGATTCACCCTCAGTTTACTCTTTTGTGTAGCAGTAGTTCATTATTTTTCATAGCTGCATAGTAATCCATTGTTTAAATATATCACAATTACTTTTTCTGCTCTACTATTTATGGATATTTGGGGTTTTTCCCCATCATTTTCTGCCTATTTCTGTCTATTTCTAGTGCTACTATGACCGTTTTTTACATGTCTTTTGTGCACATGTATCTGTGCTATCATAGTATTACCTTAAACATTATGCTATTCTAATATTTATTACAGAATTATAGTATATTACATTATATATATCTCTATGCCTTGCAGGTTCTTCAAGCTCCTAGCCCTGTGTTTGGATTATAAGTAAACTTTAATAACTGTTTGTATAAAGAATGAATGAGTGATCAACTTCTTGACAATTTGTAAGAATCTTCCTGAACAAAGCCCAGAAAAAAGTACTTTTTTAATAGCTGCTCTCTGTGAACTTGTAAACTACTTATAATAAAGGAAGTTCTCTGACAAAAATAGCTATCAGCAACTTTAACAGTTATATGTTTCCAACATTAAAACTATTGTCTTCTACTACTTTAAGTGTTTTAATAGTATTACTTTTTTCAGCTGAGTCTAGGATGTGGGAAAATGGTACATATCTGTGCCTCTTCTTTGTTTAAACTTGTAACATTTATGCCTTTACTAATGGTCTTTCATGCCTGTGATTTACAAGAGAAAAATAGTAAAACATTTTCAAGAAAATAATGAGATTTTTGTTTATATAGAGGCTTGGATTACTTGCTATCAGTTCCTTACAGAATCATCTGAATAATTAATTTGCTGAGTTGCACGACTTTTCATCCACAGTGGTATTGAGCATTGTTGTTTATTATGGATGAAATTATTACTATTTGGCCTTTTTCAGGCCAGTTTTGTATCTCAAACTAGGCACTACAGAAAGAATTGCTTCTCTCCCCAAATTTCAAAAATTTCAGTTAAAATAATTTCTTCTTAAAGTGTATAGGCATTTAATTAAGATATTAATACTTCTTTTAGGTAAAATGTAAAATAATTATTTATTAATCAATTAATATAATGTTTTTGGTGATTGACTAGAAAGATTATAACTTCATTTTGGAAAGACAAATCTGAGAAGATTTATGATTAAAATCTATAGAATCAGACCAAATTGAATGCAAATTTTTTCACAACATTTGAAAGTACTAAAATTTGGAGGCATTGTGATTGGAAAAGTCAAGCCTAATTAAAGAATAATAATAACCGGACTTTATTATTCTCAATAAATGCTACAAAAAGAACACATAAAATAGTGTAAATAAACGTTTAAATATTTACACTAGTGATAGATCTAAATCCTCAGAAGATTAAGAATAGATCTACCGTATGATCTAGCTATCCCACTGCTGGGTATTTATCCAAAGAACTTGAAAATGCAAAGGTATAAAGATACATGCACCCCTATGTTCACTGCAGCATTATACACAATAGCCAAGACTTGGAAGCAACCTAAGTGCCTGTCAGGGGACGAATGGATAAAGAAGATGTGGTATTTATACACAATGGAATATTACTCAGCCATAATAAATGATGAAATCCAGCCATTTGTGACAACATGGATGGACCTTGAGTGTATTATGCTAAGTGTAATAAGTCAGAGGGAGAAAGTCAAATACTGTATGATCTCACTCATAAGTAGAGGATAAAAACAGCGACAAACAAACACATAGCAACAGAGATTGGATTGGTGGTTACCACAGGGGAAGGGAGGGAGGGCAAAAGGGGTGAGTAGGCTCACATGTGAGGAGATGGACTATAATTAATTTTTGCTTGGTGAAAATGATGTAATCTACACAGAATTCTAAATATAGTACAATGTACATCTGAAAGCTAAAAAAATTTTAAAAAATAAATAAAATGTAGTTTTAAGGGAACTAGCAAGCCCATGGCTGTATGCTAGTCAAAATAAATAATTGAGTCACTAGATTTTGATAGTGGGCCTAGCTTTCACTTATTAGCCTTGGAAATCTATGGCAAGATCCTTCAGTTTTCTCATATATACAATAATATGGCAATTGTCTCCATTACAACTATCATCTGTCTTTTTTAATTTTTTATAGTTGTGGAAAAGAACTCATAGAGTGTGGTGAATATGTCTATCAACAGATCTTGCAAACTATAAAACACTATCCAGATATATGGTATTCTTATCGTTTTTCTTAACGTTTTGTAGGTAATGTCTGGGAAACCACTTGTGCCATCCAAGAAATTCTTTTCTCTGAGAGAGAATATTTGATTGGGTGGAACATTACTCTGACCCAGTTTGGCCATCCGTATGTTCTTGTTTTATAGAATGTCACTTCCTATAAGAGACTTTTTTTCTTGTTTTACTTGGCTTAATTTTACAAATCTTTATGATATATTATGTAATCGACTGGAAACTTCATGCAACAATCAAGGTTAGAAAATTGGGGAGCTCTTTAGAATACACAAACTATTGTATAAAATGTGTACTATGTCTACACAAGACTCAAAAAATAAAAACTTGAGAATAATATCTGGATATCTGGATAATCCATGCCATATTAATACCATTGTTTGAAACACCCATGGAATTGGGTTAAAATACTTACTTATTTGCATATTTTTCCTCAGGTTTCGACTTCAGTGTTCTCTTCTAAACATAGTATGAAAAAATATTTCTATCTATGTTTTTTACTTATTTAGTTTGGTTTGCTTTGAAATTTCACAACCATTCGCTCGTGTTTTCATACTCTACATGATGCAAAATGTGTAAAGCTGCCAGTTGTATCAGGTTAGACAAGTATTATTCTGGCTGTTGAAATCAGATGAAGAGAGTTCATCTAGTTTGTTTACCTCATATGTCAGACTAGAATAGAATGGCATATTATAATTCTGAACCTGGTTGCATTCACTCATCCTCTGCTTTATGAAACTTGGATGGAAACAGTAAATAATGCTAGGTTTCAGATCTGTCTTGCTGTTTCTAAATTTGGAATAGGTAACTGTATATGATGGTGCCAATATTGTATATCCGTATGACAAACATAAAAATTAAACTTTCTCTCCAGTATTTCCTGGAAATATTTTTGTGCTTTCAGTAAAATGTAAAATGATACTTATGAATTTATCCAACTTTTCTGCCTGAGGAAAGAGATAAATTGATTGATTTACATATTTATTAAATATATCTTGCCAGGATGCGTGCACCTGTGATATTTCATCTCGTTTATAGGGTTGCTTTTCTTGCAGCTAGTCATTAAATGGAAAATATGAAAAAAAGCCCACATAACTTGAATATCGAAAATGAAAACTAAAGTAAAATATGAGAAGTAAGTAGACACATCATATTCTATGGACATAAAAGGCTACAAATACAAAGCAAGAAAAACACAAGGCTTTTAAGGCGTTTCAGAGCTTTATATTTTGTGTTTAACAATGTTACAATAAATCCAAAGTATTTAAAATTCGTTCATATTAGACAAATATTATCTGTGAAATATGATTCAGCCTTCCTGTGTCCTCTCAAAAGCAGCAAAAAATAGGAAATATGTTCTAGATCTCTTTGTAATTTCTTTATCTAAAAATGGCTATTTCTATTAATAGTATGACTTGAAGATCGTTTTTAGCAATCACGAAGTATTCTTCTTTGGTACTTCTTTAGCTGTAATATCTACTTTCTGGATTAGAGAGATATTAAGTTAAATATCTAATCATATACAATTCTATGAATGTAAAAACAGAATAAATATCTGAAAGCCTACTATTTTTTCTATAGATAAGAATAAGTTCTTTAGAATGTGATCTATGAAGTAATCTGGGGATCTGTTGCTATTAAAGGCATTGCCATAGAGCAAGAAGTCATGTTATATAATGTTACATAATTTGTCTCAATGCTCTAGAGAGTAAAATTTTTCTAATTTGAATAGGTCATAAATAATAAATATTGCTCAAATCAGGGTTTCTGAAGGAATGTAACATATGGAAAGGAATTTAATGATTCTTTAATTTGAAAGATGTTTGAACATCACACAGCACCAAACTTGACAGGACTATCTAGTTTGTATTGGTAAACTTATAAAGTCCAGTCGTGTGGAAGACTGCGATTAGTTTGCAGATTATAATAGCTTGAATCAGGACAAGCAATGCTCAGCACGGAGACACTGCCCCATATACATCATCATTTTATTTTACCTTACTTTTGACTCTATGATCCTGGATCATTATATTTCTATGCCCATTGAAATTGCAAAGATTCAAAGCCATTGTTTTCCTACGTTTGGTTTGATTTACTCCTTTTAGTAGTTTCAAGTCTTTATTTAGAGCTTAAGTTCACATAGGAGGTATCAATACTAAAATACTATGTCACAGTATATAGTACTTCATATGGGGACTGAAGTTTGCCTAGAAGTTTTTTTTATGTCAAAATATATAAGTACTAAGTTGTCTTTTAGTAAAGGATATCAAATATAGCTGAAAAATTATAGACTTTTGTGACATGCACACCAGAGTTTAAATACTAGCTCTGCTATGAACAGGTTAATATTTTTTCAGCCAAAGATGATGATTAACAACACTTACCTCATAGAATTTATTATTATGAAGAATAGATAAGGAGATATATATGCATATATATAGGTTAGCTCAATGTCTGGTCTATGGCAGGAATTCCTTCAAATATTAGTATTTTTCTTCCAGTTTCTTGCTTCCCTCCCCCAACATCCCAAATCTCTTGAAGAACTGAGATTTCTGGTTATCTTCCTAGTATCATGACATATAATGGCTGACCAATGGAGAAGGTAAATAATTAGCTATGAAGATATGCAGATTATTATGTCCCTGGTTGTATAAATGATAGAGTACTACCTTTGATGAAATCCCTGTTGCTTCCAGAGGAAATAAAATTCTTTAGCAAAAGGTTCTAAATGAAGTCTCCATATCTATCTATCTATCTATCTATCTATCTATCTATCTATCTATCTATGTATCGTCCACTTATCATCTATATTGAGTAAAGTTTTATGGCAATTTAGAACAAGAGACAACTTTGATAAGGTCTCAAATTTGAAGTTTTTACTCTTCAATATAATTCCACCAAGAAATAAATGAATCAATCAAAGTCTAACTTCAAAATATTTCAATAGGCATCTAACATTAATTATTTTAGAGTTTGATTTTAAGAGATGTTTCATTATATTTTTTTGGAAAGACAATGAAGAGATAATAAATTGCATTTTACTTTTTCCAGAAGTCAATATGTTCGTACTTGAAATTGGATCCTGAATTTTAAAAATGCCAGGCAAGACTATAATGTACATTGACAGCCAGAACTTTTATCCCATGGGTCAACACTAATAAGAAAGGAAATGTTATAGGCATCATAAACCAATATATGCTGTCTCAACAGATGTTTTCACTTTACTTAGCTCAAATAACAAAGAATCTGTAAATCCTTATTGGACTCAGATAAGGAAGCAAATGATCCAATAATACCAAGTCTTGTTTTATTAAATGTAAAATAGTAATAGATTACCTTTTTATGTTGCTTCCTGTCCCCTCAAGATAATCTAAGCATGAAACTGCTGTAGATCTCAAAGGGTCATATAAGTAAAAGATGGTACAGCTCCTCAGTATGAATGATTCCACAAGGTTTGGATTCTATACATGAGAACAAATGTCAAATTACTGTCTAAATTTGCACATTATCTTTATGGATTATTTACGTAGTGGATATATTAGTTTCCTAGTACTGCCATAACGAAGTACCACAGACTAGTGGCTTAAAACAAGAGAAATTTATTTTCTCACAGTTCTGGAAGGCAGAAGTCTAAAGTCAAGGTGTTGGCAGTCAGGATGTAAGCTCTCAATGAAGCCTCTAGGAAAAGATCTTTCCTTGCCTATTTGAGCTTCTGGTAGCCCCAGGTGTTTCTTAGCTTGTGGAATCTCTGTCTCCACCTTCACATGGCTGTCTTCCTTCTGTGTCTGTCTCTCCTCTTCTTATAAGGACATCAGTCATATTTCATTAAGGGTCTATTGTACTCAGGAATGACCTCCTTTTTAACTACATCTTTGATGACCCTATTGGCAAATAAATTCACATTCTCAGGTACTAGGGATTAGATCTTCAATATATCTTTTGAGAGGGACACAATTCAATTCACAACAGTCCCTCCCCTGGACCTCTAAAATTCGTATCCTTCCCATGTGCAAAATACATTCACCCCATCCCCAAATCTCTCAAAATTGCAACTCATCTCAGCATCAACGGTAAGTCCAAAATCTCATCTAGATATAAGCAACTCAAAAAGCCCCAAATCTCATCATCTAAATTATCTAATTGAGGTATGGGTGAGACTCTGAGTATGGTCCATTCTGGACCAAAATTCCTCTCTATCTGTGGACCTGTGAAACCAGAAAGCAAGTCATCTGCTTCCAAAATATAGTGGTAGGACAGGCATAGGACATTCCCTTTCCCAAAGAGAGAAATTGGAAATAACAAAGAGATTGTGGGTCTCAAGCAAGTATAAAACTCAGCAGGGCAAATTACATTAGATTTCAATTCCTGAGAAACATCATCGATGACTTGATGCTCAGGCCTCTGGGCCTGCCGAGGTTGGGGTCTCACCTTCTTGGCCTAGCGAGGTCCCATCAGCCCCAGCCTCTGCATCCGTGGCTCTGCCCTTAGAGTCATTCTTCGTTCATTTCATCCTGTCTCTATTCATTTCAGTTCAGGCGGACAGTTTTTCTGCGACTATAAAGTTCTCAAAAGTTCGTTAGTTTTCCACTATATCAAGGGGAACCACCCTGTTAGACACAAAGTTCTCCACAGATCCTTCCTGGAAAACCCCATCCCTATTCCTGGCTGTTGTGAGATGAGTGGTTGGATCCATAAGTTACATAAGGCGCATGCCTCTAAACTATTTTTCAAATGTTTGCCCAGCCACAATCTTGGTCCTGTTTCAACAGTGCACTATCTGGATGGGATGAAAATTTTCCAATTCATCAAGTGCTGGTTTCTTTTTGCTAAGGAGTTCCTTCCTCATTTTATCTCTTTCCTCTCACATTTTACTATAAACAGCAAGGAGAAACCAGGTTGCACCTTCCACACTTTGCTTGGAAATCTCTTCAGCTAAATATCAAAGTTCATTGCTTACAAGTTCAATTTTTCACCCAATAGTTGAACATAATTCAGTCAAGTTCTCTGCCGCTTTACAACAAGGATCACCTTTCCCCCAGTGTCCAATAACAGGTTCCTCATTTCCATCTGACCTCAACAGAAGCAACTTTGACATTCTTATTTCCAGTAACATGATGATATATATATATTAAGCTATATATAATTAATATATAATATGTATGCTATTCCTTAAGACAATAGGAGCTTTCTCTACATCCTTTTTCTCTGAGTACTCACCAGAATGACCTGTCATGTGCATATTTCTACCAAAAATCTCTGAAGGGTAATTAAGATTTTTTTCTATCAAACGCTTCAAAATTCTCCCAGCCTCTACCCATTACCCAATTCCGAAGCCACTTCCACGTTTTCAAGTATATTTTACAGCAGCACCTCACTTACCAGTACCAAAATCTGTATTAGTTTCCCAGGACTGCTGTAACAAAGTACTGCAAAGTAGGTGGTTTAAAACCACATCACATACCATAACACAGTTATGGAGGCTCGAGGTCTGAAACTAATGTGTTGGCAGGACTGTGAAGTCTCTAGAGGAGGATCCTTTCTTGCCTATTCCAAATTCTAGTAGCTCCCGTGTCCCTGGGCTTGTGGCCCCATAAGTCTAATTTCTGCCTTCATCTTCCTATGGCCATCTTGTTTCTGAGTCTGTCTCTTCTCTTCTCAGGACACCAGTCATATTGGACTAAGGGTCCATCCTCCTCTAATATGACTTCATCTTAACTTAGCTCGTTACACTGCAGTAACCCCATTTCAAAATACATTCACATTCTCGGGTGTTGGGGTTTGAGACTTCAACATATCTTTTGGGAGACACAATTCAATGCATAACAGTGGATGAACTTTGAAATGAGTCTTAAAAATGAACAATATTGAAGTGCTTTGAGTTATCCTCACGCCATATGTATGGCTTCCCTAACACCCATTTCTTTACTTTTCCTATCCTGATGCATTTATAAGTGAATAACAGGAGTTTTCAGCATGTATTCAAGAGTCAGATTGGTTTAAAAAGATTCTGAGTTTTTAGTAGTGGAGGTTACAGTAAGACATTTTAGATATCATATAAATGAATGTGTCAGTTCAGAAGACAATATTTCAAGAACAAGACCTGATTTAAGTAGAAGTGTTTCTCTTCAGAATTTAGCTCTTCAAACATTGGAAAATTTCAACCTATATTTCCAGATTCATTTTTCTCCTCCAAAAGATTAGTTTTCTATTGCTGCATAATAAATTACCATAAAATTAAAGTGGCTTAAAACAGCACTTGTTTTTTATCTCAAAATTCTGTAGGTCAGAAAACTGACATAGCGATGCTGGGTTCTCTGCTCAGGCTAAAATCAAGGTGCCAGCCAGGCTGAGTCCTCACCTGGAGGCACTGGGGAAACATCTGTTTTCAGGCTCATTCAGGTTGTTGGCAGAATGTAGTTTCTTGTGGTTGTAGACAGAGGTCCCTGCTTTCATTGCTGGCTGTCCATTGTGGGGGATTCTCAGCTAAATAAGCCACCCATATTCCTTGTCAGGTCAATCCCTTCCAGGAATAGTATGTTGAATCTTTCTCAGGTTTCAAGTTTCTGACTTCTTCCTCCCTGACTAGCCAAAGATAGCTCTCTGCGTTTAAAGGGCTTATGTGATTAAATCAAGCTCACCTTGATAATCTCCCTATTTTGAAGTTAGCTGTGCCATACAATATAATCCTGAGAGTAGAATTTATTACATTTCCAGTCTTGAGAATTATGCAGTGTGCACCTCAGGGGTCAGTAAATCCTGGAGACCACCTTTGAATTCTGCGGCTCTAATTTAGCACCTGATATTTCGTACTATTACTTGTTAAAAAAAGAGTGAACAGAGGGAATGGATTCATTATAATCTTTTTTCTCTTTTATAATGATATCTTTCTTATTTTCTTTAAAAGATTTTATTTTTTCTCCCAAAAGCCCCCCGGTACATAGTTGTATATTCTTTGTTGTGGGTCCTTCTAGTTGTGGCATGTGGGACGCTGCCTCAGCGTGGTTTGTTGAGCAGTGCCATGTCCGCGCCCAGGATTCGAACCAACGAAACACTGGGCCGCCTGCAGCGGAGCGTGTGAACTTAACCACTCGGCCACGGGGCCAGCCCCATCTTTCTTACATTTTAAAAGAAATATTTGCTACATAAAAGTAATATATATTTATATATTATTATACGTACTATGTATACATATATAATCATCATAATTAAACGAACAAGCATGAACACATCTTGCAACCTAGGAAGTAGAACCTCACCAATATCTTGCATATATTTCTATGGGATGCAATCTTTTGAGAGTTTCTCTTCTGACTTAGATAGAAGACTTGTAGTCGTAAGTTGGTCTTAAGTGTGCTATGATGTACTCTCAATGTTCCTCGATGCCCCTTATAGATGAGATTTGGAAACACTGGTGTAAGTTCTAAGTTCTGAGAAGCTCAGAGAAGAAACTTGTTAGCTAGAGGAATTAGGGAAATCTTTATGGCAGGGCAGATATTTTATCTATCTCTGAAAGAGTGATGAATAACACTTTGTAATCAAGGAGAAGACAATGAAGAAAATTCACATGAAGAAAACACCTTGAGAAATGGTGTTGATTTGGGAATAAATATTTCATATTTGAAGGATAATGTGGAGATTTCTCTGACTATGTTAGAGAGTTTGTGTTGGATAGAATTGAAAAAGATATATGTAAAAATAGTTTGGGGCCCTATTTTGAAGTACCTTGTGGAGTTTGAAATTGTCTCAAAGACAGGGGGAGTCATTTTAGGTTTTTACTTATGCTCAGGCTGTAAGCTCTATGAGAGCAAGAATCAATATCACTATTGTTCATCACCGTATCTACAATGCCTAGCACATAGTAAGGGCTCAATGAATATTTGTTGAATGAAAAAATTATAAAATGGAAGAGATTCAATACAGGGAGATCATTTTTGAGGACATTCCATGAAAGACCTGGCCCAGAGTGGTAGCAATGGGAAGTGAAATGAAAATTGGGATAAATATGTTGAGCAATAGAAGAGTGTTTATACAAAAGCATCTTAAGCACTAGTGAGGTCAGCACTGAAGCAAGTAACTGCAGAATTTACTTTGGGTATAGAACTATTCTATGCTAATGGACAGGATGAAGGGGATGCTTTTGAGTAATTTGAGGTCCAAGTAAGGATATAGAGCAGATTCACTGGGTCTGCAGATTTGGATAATTTTGATTCAAATTATTTCATTTGGAAACATGAATGATCTGGAGAAGTGTCATAATAATTCTGAGTAGACTAAGCAACCTATTTCAATTTTCCCAAACAGTGGACATTTTTCCAATGCATTATGCATTATGCCAATAAGCACACTGTTTTTAGGATTGTTCTCATCTGTAAAGTGAGGATGATAATTGTGTTACTTCATAGGATTTTTATAAGGATTAAATGAGTTAATAAATGTAAAGCACTTAGTAGCGTACTTGCCACATAGAAAGAGCCTCATGGGTATTTTCTAGTATAATTAGTATTATTAGTTCACCATTAACTTCTGATTGAACACTTATCTGATCAATTGTTACTAAAGCTCAACCATTATTACAGGTTTTGGGTCTCTTTAAGTATAGAGCAGAGTACACTGCGTACCGTTCTTTTATGCTTTTTGGTCTTGAATTGGATATATATTAAGACAACTGTTTGGTGTCCTTAATCTATTACATTTGGCTGAGCCAGCCTGGAGAACAAATAAACATTTAGTGTCTTTTAAAATAGTGTCACCTTATAAATTATTTGTTTGTGTTACTGGACCATATTTGTTCTTTGAAATAAATTAGGCATCAAGCCATGGGGCTTTTGTATTTCTGCCAACATTGAACTCTGCTCCAGATTTCTCAATAAAAAGGAAATAGCTTCAAATGTCTTGTGTGACATATAGACCAAATTTTTTCCTAATTTAAAGGCCTTTCTATTAAGAAAAAGATAATCTTTATACTTTTGGTTATTTTCAGAAAATGAGGCAAGTTTAAAGATTAACTCGATATGGAAGGTTAGAGAATGATTATCCTAATTAATGATATATTAAGTGATACTTTAAGCTATGCTTAGAGTATGCTTATAAAAAATTACCCAGGGAGATTCCTATAGATATTTATTGTAAACATTGAAAAAAATGTTTCAGTTATTGAATTTTCGCTCAAATACTGTTTTTATTTAAATCGGAATAATGTAGTTTTTAGGAAAATGGCATAAAGAAACAGATTGCCAGTTTGAATCCTGCTCCACTTTTCTTGCATGCTTTTTCTCAGTTGAGAAATGGGTGTTATAATAGTAGCAATCTCACAGTTTCGTTGCGAGAATTAAGTGAATGATATGAAATGCTTAAAATATGCCTGGCATACACTTTCACCACTCCTATTCAACATAGTACTGGAGGTGCTGGCCAGAGCAATTCGGCAGGAAAAAAAAATAAAAGGAATCCAAATAGGTAACGAAGAAGTAAAACTCGCGTTGTTTGCAGACGACATGATCTTATACATAGAAAACCCCAAAGAATCCACAGAAAAACTATTAGAAATAATCAACAACTACAGCAAAGTAGCAGGGTATAAAATTAACGTGCATAAATCAGTAGCATTTCTATACACTAACAATAAACTAACAGAAAAAGAACTCAAGAACTCTATCCCATTCACAATCGCAACGAAAAGAATAAAATACCTTGGGATAAACTTAACCAAGGAAGTGAAGGATCTATACAATGAAAACTACAAGACTTTCTTGAAAGAAATTGACGATGACATAAAGAGATGGAAAGACATTCCTTGCACATGGATTGGAAGAATAAACATAGTTAAAATGTCCATACTACCTAAAGCAATATACAGATTCAATGCTATCCCAATCAGAATCCCCAGAACATTCTTCACAGAAATTGAACAAACAATCCTAAAATTCATATGGGGGAACAAAAGACCGCGAATTGCTAAAGCAATCCTGAGCAAGAAAAACAAAGCCGGCGGAATCACAATCCCCGATTTCAAAACATACTACAAAGCTACAGTGATCAAAACAGCATGGTACTGGTACAAAAACAGGTCCACAGATCAATGGAACAGAATTGAAAGCCCAGAGATAAAACCACACATCTATGGACAGCTAATCTTCGACAAAGGAGCAGAGGGCCTACAATGGAGAAAAGAAAGTCTCTTCAACAAATGGTGCTGGGAAAACTGGACAGCCACATGCAAAAGATTGAAAATCGACCATTCTTTTTCACCACACACCAAAATAAACTCAAAATGGATCAAAGACCTAAAGATTAGGCCTGAGACAATAAGTCTTTTGGAAGAGAATATAGGCAGTACACTCTTTGACATCAGTTTCAAAAGAATCTTTTCGGACACTGTAACTCCTCAGTTGAGGGAAACAATAGAAAGAATAAACAAATGGGACTTCATCAGACTAAAGAGCTTCTTCAAGGCAAGGGAAAACAGAATTGAAACAAAAAAACAGCTCACTAATTGGGAAAAAATATTTACAAGCCACTTATCCGACAAAGGGTTAATCTCCATAATATACAAAGAACTCACACTGCTTAACAACAAAAAAACAAACAACCCGATCAAAAAATGGGCAGAGGACATGAACAGACATTTCTCAAAAGAAGAAATGAATATGGCCAATAGACACATGAAAAGATGTTCATCATCGCTAATCATCAGGGAAATGCAAATCAAAACTACACTAAGATATCACCTTACCCCCGTTAGATTGGCAAAAACATCCAAAACCAAGAACGACAAATGTTGGAGAGGTTGTGGAGAAAGAGGAACCCTCATACACTGTTGGTGGGAATGCAAACTGGTACAGCCACTATGGAAAACAGTATGGAGATTTCTCAAAAAGTTAAAAATAGAAATACCCTATGACCCAGCCATCCCATTACTGGGTATCTATCCTAAGAACCTGATATCAGATATCTCAAGAGTCCGTTGCACCCCTATGTTCATCGCAGCATTATTTACAATAGCCAAGACGTGGAACCAGCCTACATGCCCAGAAACTGATGATTGGATAAAGAAGATGTGGTATATATACACAATGGAATACTACTCAGCCATAAAAAAAGACAAAATTGGCCCATTCACAACAATGTGGATGGACCTCGAGGGCATTATGTTAAGCGAAATAAGTCAGTCAGAGAAAGACGAACTCTATATGACTCCACTCATAGGTGGAAATTAGTATATTGAGAAGGAGATCTGATCGGTGGTTACCAGGGAAAAGGGGGGGTGGGGGGAGGGTACGGAGGGGGAAGTGGTGTACCCACAACATGACTAACAAAAATGTACAACTGAAATTTCACAAGCTTGTAATCCATCATAACATTAATAAAAAAAAAAAAATATGCCTGGCATATATTAAATGCTCTATGAGTATTATCTATTATTATTGCTGTTTGATTTTAGAAAATTATCACATTTGACTTTCTTTTTATAAAAGTCTCTCACTTTACTTTATTTGTGTGTGTGTGTACCCGTAGTAGAAGTGATTTCAGGACATCACTTTTTGAGTTGCAGCTTACTTTTGAAAGGCTAATTAAAACATATATGATATAAAATTGCCAGTGCTAAGGATTGAATTTCCATATCTCTTATGGAATTGACAGTTTTCTTTATTCATTCTAACAAGCGATGACACTAAATTCCTTCTATACTTTGTTTATTTTAGAAAATTCTTAAATAATGTAAGGCTGCATAAAGATATTATTTATAGAAACCTGGGTATTAAGACAAGAGGCTACTTTTTCAAAGAGGGAATCATTCTCTTTAGTTGAATGGCAAGTTTCGTATTTCAAATAATCGTATATCTTTTACTTATATATAAGAAAACCATTTACAGTTTATACTGTAGGCTAGATAAGAGGTTATCTAACAAATCTTTATAGTGAGAAGCAGATATTTAGAACCTCATAACGATGATGTCTGTGTCCAAAGATTGTAATAGACAATAAGCTTCAATTTCCTATGCAGGATCAGTTTTACCGTTCTCCTTTCAAATGGTTATACTTGACTCTTAGACCGGTGGCGTTTGTAATTTATTATAAAGAGGCTGATTTGGGCCCTTAAAACATCATCTTTTTTGTGAATAAGCATTCCCTAGGATTGTTTCTCTTCAGTTTTTCTGGTTATATGATATCCAGTCTCCCTCTCCCATGTATTTAGAATTTATTTTAGTCACAAAGAATGTTATTAATAATCCGAAAACATTTTCTTAGAAAAATGGATTTGCAATGTATCTATCATCAGAGAAGAGAGGCTTTTTGTTTGCCACTGATAGAAATAGATTTACCTTAGTAATTTCAAGTAGGATATAACCATTGATAGCTGATAAGAAAATTTTTAAGTCTTCGATCATCCACTCAGTCCTTAAAGTATTTAGTAATTTGTAATTTTTAGTTTGAACATTTTTATTGTGTAAAATATAACTCAACATGTTATCTACAGCTATAGACATATTTAATCATGATCTTCATTAAATTCACATGAAAGATATAAACATCTCAACTTATATATATATAATTATTGCATAAATTAAAGATGCAATGCATTATTCCTTATATTTGTTTTAAAATTCACACTAGGGCCATTTATTTTATATTTAAAACTTTCTTTAGTTATTAAAATTTTATTTTCCTTATTGCATATATTTAGAATTATTACCAGTCTCAATTATTTATCATGATGTGATTTAGCAAACAAAAGCTATGGTTCATATAAAACAGGAAAATTATTTTTTTCAAGTGTACATCATTATATTTTGACTTTTGTATAGACTACATCGTGTTCATCAACAAAAGTCTAGTTGTATTTTTTGTCACATATCTTCTCACAATCAGTAGGTTGTCTTTTCATTTTCTTGATGATTTCCTTTGCTGTGCAAAAGCTTTTCAGTTTGATATAGTCCCATTTTGTTCCCCTTGTCTGAGGAGACATGATATTCCAAATGATACTGCTAAGATGATGTCAAAGACTGTATTGCCTTTGTTTTCTTCTAGGAGTTTTAGTTTCAGGTCTTACATTCAAGTCTTTAATCCATTGTGAGTTAATTTTTCTGCATGGTATAAGTTAGTGGTCTACTTTCATTCTTCTACACATGGCTGTCCAGTTTTCCCAAAAACATTTATTGAAGAGACTTTCCTTTCTCAATTGCATGTTCTTGGCTCCTTTGTCGACAAGAGTTGTCCATAGATGTGTGGGGATTTTTTCTGGGATGTCAATTCTGTTCCATTGATATGCGTGTCTGTTTTTCTACCTACACCTTTGCTCTTTGATTACTATGTTTCAATACTATATTTGATTTGTAGTATACTTTGAAATTGGGAAGTGTGATAGCTTTAGCTTTGTTCTTTTTTCTCTGGATTGCTTTGGCTATTCAGGGTCTTTTGTTGTTCCATATAAATTTTAAGATTGTTCGTTCTATTTCTGTGAAATATGTCATTGGGTTTTTGATAGGGATTACAAGGAATCTGCAGATTGCTTTAGGTAATATAGACGTTTTAACTATGTTAATTCTTCCAATCCATGAGCACAGGCTACCTTTCCACTTATCTGTGTCTTTTCAAATTCTTTCAACAATATCTTCTAGTTTTCAGTGTACAGGTCTTTTACCTACTTGGGTAATTGTAGCCCTAGGTATTTTATTCCTTTGCAATTGTAAATGGGATTGTTTTATTGATTTCTCTTTCTGCTTATTTGTTGTTAGTGTATGGAAATGCAGTTTATCTTTCATTTTGATTTTGTAGCCTGTAACGTTATGGTATTATTTATTATTTCTAATGGTTGTTTGGTGGATTCTTTAGGGTTTTCTATATATAAAATCATGTCATCTGCAAATAGTGATAGTTTTACTTCTTCCATTCCGATTTGAATCCCTTTTTAAACTTTTTATTTCCTAATTGCTCTGGCTAAGGCTTTCAATACTATGTTGAAGAGGAGTGGTGAGAGTGATCATCTTTGTCTTGCTCCTATTCTTAGAGGAATAACTTTCACTTTTTCACCATTGACTATGATAGTAGCTGTGAGTTTGTTATATATGGCCTTTACTATGTTGAGTTACTTTCCCTCTATACCCATTTTGTTGAGAGTTTTTATCATGAACGGATGTTGAATTTTGTTGAATGCTTTTTCTGCATCATTGAGATGATCACATAATTTTTAATCTTCATTTTGTTAATGTGGTGTATCACCTTGATTGATTTGAAGATGTTGAACCATCATTGCTAGAATAAATCCCACCTGGTCATGGTGTATGGTCCGTTAATGTATTATTGTATTGGATTTACTAACATTTGGTTGAGGATTTTGCATCTGTGTTCATCAGTGATATTGGCCTATAATTTTCTTTTTTTGTGTTGTCCTTGTCTGGTTTGGGTATCAGGGTGATGTTGGCCTCATAAAATGAGTAGGAAGCATCTCTTCTTCTTCAGTTTTTTGGAAAACTTTGAAAAGAGTAGGTATTAAATCTTCTTTTAATGTTTTAATCATCTGGTCCTGGACTTTTGTATTTGGGGAAGTTTTTGATTACTATTTCAATCTCTTTACTAGTGATTGGTCTATTCAGATTCTTTATTTCTTCTTGATTCAGCTTTGGGAGGTTGTATGATTTTAAGAATTTAACCATTTCTTCTAGGTTATCCAATTTGTTGGCATATAGCTTTTCATAGTATTCTCTTATAATCCTTGGTATTTCTGTGGTATCCATTGTAATTTCTCCTCTTTCATTTCTGATTTTGTTTATTTGAGCCCTCTGTCTTTTTTTCTTGGTGAGTCTAGCTAAAGGTTTATCAATTTTGTTTTTTTCAGTAAAGCAACTCTTCGTTTCATTGATCTTTTCTATTGTCTTTTTAGCCTCTATTTCATTTATTTCTGCTCTGATTTTTATTATTTTCTCCTTCTACTGACCATGAGCTTTGTTCTTTTTTTTCTAGTTTTGTTAGGTGTAATGTTAGATTGTTTATTTGACATTTTTCTTGTTTCTTAAGGTAGCCCTGATTGCTATAGACTTTCCTCTTAGTACTGCTTTTGATGCATCCCATTGATTTTTGGTATGTCCTGTTTTCATCCTCATTTGCCTCCAGGTAGTTTTTGATTTCTCCTTTAATTTCTTTGTTGGTCTCATAGTTGTTCAGTAGTATGTTGTTTAGTCTCCACATGTTTGTGACTTTTCCAGCCTTATTCTTGTAGTTGATTTCTAGTTTCATACCACTGTGGTCAGAAAAGATGCTTGATGTGATTTTAATCTTCTTAAGTTTATTAAGGCTTATTTTGTTTCCCAAAACGTGATCAATCTTTGTGAATGGCCCATGTGCACTTTAGAAGAATGTGCATTCTCCAGCTTTTGGATGGAGTGTTCTAAAGACATATATATTAAGTCCATGTGGTCAACTGTTTCACTTAAGGTGACTGTTTCTTTGTTGACTTTCTGTCTGGTTGATCTATCCATTGATGTAAGTGAGGTATTAAAGTCCCCTACTATTATCGTGTTGCTGTCAATTTCTCTATTTAGGTCTGTTAATAATTGCTTCATTTGTTTTGTTTCTCCTATGTTCTGTGCATATATATTAATAAATGTTATGTCTTCTTGATGAATTGTACCCTTTATCATTATATAATGTAAATCTTGGTCTCTTGTTATCTTTTTTGGCTTGAAGTGTATTTTGTTGGATATAAGTATGGCTACAATTGCTTTCTTTTGGTTGCTATTTTTTCTAGAGTATCTATCATTTTACATCACTTCACTTTGAGCTTATTTTTGTCTTTATAGCTGAGATGGGTCTCTTGGAGGCATCGTATTTTTGGATCTTGTTTCTTAATCCATTCAGCCACTCTGTGTCTTTTGACTAGTGAATTCAATCCATTTACATTTAAGGTGATTATTGATATATGAGGACTTAATACTGCCATTTTATCTCTT
The DNA here is from genome assembly GCF_021613505.1 of Equus quagga. Lineage (NCBI taxonomy): Eukaryota > Metazoa > Chordata > Mammalia > Perissodactyla > Equidae > Equus > Equus quagga. The sequence continues at coordinate 50,261,784 of NC_060276.1, forward strand.
TTTTTCTGGTTGTGCTATATTTCCATTGTTTCTCTTTCCTTGTCTTTCTGTCTTTCATTTCAGTTTGATGGTTTTCTATTTTGTGTTTCTCAGTTTCCTCTTTTCTATGTTTTGTGATTCTGCTTTGAATTTTTATTTCGTGGTTATCATGAGGTTTGTATAAAAGGTCTCATAGATGAGATAGTCCTTTTTCTCCTGATAGGGTCTTATCTTCATTTGTCTATGCAAATGCCATCCTTTTCCTCTTCTCTTTCTGTTTTTGTTGTTACCAATTATTCCTTTTTGTATTGTAAGTTCATTACCAAATTGAAGTGGTTATACTTATTTTTAACGCTTCCTTTCCCTTTAATCTTTATGTTATATAATGAAATGTTTACTAATGTTTTCTCATATAGAGTCACAATTTTCTCATTCTTTCTGTCTATTTATTACCTTGCTGAAAGCCTTGTATACCTTTGCCTTTTTGTTCCAAGTAGGAGCATTCCTTTCAACATTTCTTGTAAGGCACGTCAGAGGCAGTGAACTCCTTCAGTCTTCGTTTTTCTTGGAAAGCCTTTATTTCTCTTTCATTCTGAAAGATAACTTTTATGGATAAGGTATTCATGGTTGATGGTTTTTGTCTTTCAATGTTTTGAATTTGTGTTTCCACTCTCTTCAGGCCTGTAGTGTTTCTGCTGAGAAATCTGGAGATAGCCTTATGGGGATTCCCTTGTAGGTTATTTCCTTTTTCTCCCTGGCTGCTTTTAATATCCTCTTCGTCATTGGCTTTTGACAGTTTTATTATCATGTGTCTTGGAGAAGGTCCTTTGGCATTGAGATAATTGAGCATTTATTAGCTTCATAGATTTGTATATCCATTTCTTTCCCCAGGTTTGGGAAGTTCTCAGCTATTATTTCTCTAAATATGCTCTCTACTCCCTTCTATATCTCCTCTCCTTCTGTGATACCCATTATCCTTGTGTTGCCCTTTCTAATGGAGTCAGATAATTCTCATAAAATTTCTATTTCTACATTAAAAAAAATCTTAGTTCTCTTTCTTTTCCACTTACATCTTTTCTAAGTTTCTATCTTTGAGTTCATTAATTCTTTCTTCCATGTGGTCTGCTCTATTTCCAATGCCTTGTAATGCCTTCTTCATCTCATTTATTGAGTTTTTCAGCTTCAGAATTTCTTTTTGCTTCTTTATTAGTATTTCAATCTCTTTGGTAAAGCATTCCTTCTGTTCATTGATTTTATTCCTGTGCTCATTGAACTACCTTTCTGAGTTTCCTTGTAGCTTGTTCAGTTTTTTCATGTTAGCTATTTTGAATTCTTTATCAGTTAGATTGCACTCTTTCATGAATTTTCTATTGATGCATGGAGAATTGTTATTTTCTTTTTGTAGTGCCATATAACTTGGGCTTTTCTTGGTGCTTACTGAATTATTCCTCTGCCAGCACATTTGTTGTAGCAAGCACTTTTCTTATTTAGGTATAGCTTTGCTTGTTTTGATTCTGACTATTCCACTGTTCGGAGATTAGAGGGCTTTCTTTTGTTTTTCAGTAGGTGGTGCTATAGCACTAGTTTTTGGTTTCTCCTATCTGAGCTGCCTCTGGCTATATTTGAGGATTAGCACATTCCACCTTCTACCACCTCTATTAGTGTGCCACCTATACTCTATTCATCACCATCTGTACCTCTGGGGGTCACTAATGCCTTGCTGTTGTCAGTGTCACTGTGGTCACTGGTTTCACCACCACGGGTAAAGGGATGGTTGACACCTCTGTCACATCCAGGATCACTTGGGTTGGAAGCTCCCCTACCCTGGTGGTTCAAGGAAGAGGATGGGGAGGAACCTGGGTCCATGGGGCACTGCCTCTTCTGTTTTCTGTTACTTTGTGGTTGCAGGTGCTGCTGTGGCTGCGACGTCAGAGTTATGTGCATGCCTATACTGCTGTTACCAGTGTCTGAGCTTCACCTGGGGTCCTGGGATCATGGTGCTCTGCCTCTGCTGCTGCTCTGCTCTTTATGGCCACAGGTCCTGCAGCTAGCTCACTAAAGTCACATGCATGCCTCCATTGCTGCCCACTGGGTTCTTTGGGGCAGAGGATAGCTGGCTCAGCCCCTGCAGTTGAGATCCCAGGGTCCTCTTCTACCTCTTCTGTTCCCATTTAGCCTCTTTTATGTGCTCCACTCCACATAGAGGATGTACCAATGTGTGGATCTCTCCAGCATCCTAGTGTGTTGTGGAATGTAGTCTTTGTTGGGTTATGGATGTCTTACTTGATGTAGATTGAAGGGGAGAGTCAAAGGGGTCCTCTCACATCACCATGATGATGATGTCTTATAGGAAGATTATTCTTAATGAAAAAACACCATTAGGGAACTTTACATCATTAACAATGTATTTCCTGAAATTGTTTACATTTTTATTTGAGATTTTCTCTTTTGTATCTCAATTTTCATTTTGTTTTAAAATATCTGACTATGGAGTCTGTCAGTCAAGATCACTTTTCAGTAGTAATTTTTGTTTTATCTACAGCACAAATAATTTGAAAGGTAATGCATCTGTAGGCTAAGTAAGGAATTTTCAAAAAGTCGAGTAATCTTGATTACCTCTAAATCAGGAGAATAAACTACAAAAGGAAGTTCATTTTCTTGCATTTGATGAGAATGTAGTATATGCTGAAATCAATTGATATGGTAGAATAAAGCTTTAATGGTTCTACTTTGTTCTTGTTCTTCCCATAAATTCCAGCCCTAACTTTTCTCCAGGCTTGATGTTACAGAAGGAGGAACATCTAAGAGAGTTAAAGAAGAGATAGAAGGAAACAGCTGATGGCTGGGTTGACTTAGACTCAATCTCAGAAATGTGGCTACAGACTCAAAAATGAAAATTGATTTTTTTTTTTTTTACTTCTTCACATCTCCTTACTTCTCTGTTATCCCCTTAAGCACTAAGCCTAAATCATGTGTGTCCCATAATGTTTTTCTATTCAGTGAATACTTTTAGTTTGCTATAGATATTTTTTCATACTAGGTGATATCTTTTGATTGTTATAATACCCTTTCTTGAGATGAATTTATTCTATTAAAGCATAAATTTGATATTTTAAACTCAATCCTAGAGCATTTTGAGAATCATATAATTTATATGCCACTGTATTAATAAGAATCCATGGGCAATTAGAGCTGCTAGGTTAACAGAAGTAATTAGCATTTATGTAAGATATTATTTTTTGGAGAATATTCCTACACATTTTATTTTGTTTATTAGAGCTTCATAAATATCCTACGGGATATAGAAATTTTTAGTACCTCTATTGTAAAGATGAGGAAATTGAGGCTTGGTGAGGGTAATATGATAAGAAATTGGATTGAAACTAGAATTTTTATGTAATCTTATATATTATTTCATCTGAATGATCAGAGTTCATTGAAATTCCCTAGATCACTGGCCAGTGTACTCACAAAGTGTCATATATCCAAAGAACTTCACAAGTTATTGCATTATTTCTGCAACTTCATTTATTGCAATAGCCAGTCTTTGAATTATTTTCCATAATTATTGGAGATAGTGCTGCTGTATACTTATAAGATATTAGATTATGCTAAGTGAATCTACTTTGAAATGCTGTATAATAAAATAAGCTGTTGATAACATGCAATTTTGAAGTTGATTCTAATAGAGTTATAACATTGAATTTAAGAATGTGTATACATGGCGGGGAACAGGTGTGTGGATATGCATGCAAGTGTTTACACACATTGTTGAAAGACAGTTCTCAAATGAAGACTATATATATTTGCTTTGCTTATTTCGATATAAATCTTGTTTATATTTACCTTGTTTCCCTTTAATTCCCATAAACTCTATCACAACTTTTTCTATATTCTTTGGCTTGACTCTACTTAGGAAACCACATACCATGCCCCTTTTTATTTTACATTGATTTAACTCTTCATCTGGCTGCCTTCAAACAAGAGCGTGTCAGATTTACAAAATTCTCATGAAGTTGGCAAGGTTGCTAGAGGTTCTGACTATAGTCTTCTCTTTCCCCAATATCCCTCCATTGGTCATTGTTCTCTTGTTGTCAATATTGGTAAATAAATCTTATCCATATGTAACAGAAACCCCTTGTTTAGCTCTTAGCTTCAACCATCAAGACTTTACAATAATGTTAAGACTGATTTGTCTGTAAAGGTTTTATTGGAAGTTCCAACAGGGACTACAATGAAAGGAAAGGTAAAGAAAAGTGAAACTATAGTAATTCACTGTCCCATGGTCACCTCAAACTGCATATTTATTAAACATTTTATTTTATTAAAATTAAATGAAATATTATAAACTGATATATTATAGTTGAGAAAAATAAAAATATGAAATTATCTATGCCTTCAGTAAGTTAATCATTGCTTCTGCTTGAAGTAATAAACATATCTTAGCTACAAAATGCTCAGGATAATAATCCTTTTGATAAATAATTCACTAATTTGATCAGTAAAGTAGCCCCTGTGAATTTCTGTTATCTGAAAGAAGAGAAAAATTTCTTCGTCTCATTTATAAGTTTGAATAATAGAAAAATTATAATATTTCTCTAAAATTTTAAATATATTGACCAGTAGCTGATATAAATTCCCATTTTGAAGTACCTTTGTTATGTCTGTTCCACAGTTTCTCTTTTCAGTAAGTAACAACAGAATCAATTTCAAGTAAAAATACTATTCAGAGCTTTGGGAAATCAAAAGTATTTTGTTTAATTGAGTCAAAGTTATTGTCAAATAATCACTACCCTATAAATGAAATTAAAAAATTACCCAAATAACTAAATCCCTTATGTCTTTTCAGAAGCAACAGCCATTGAATTTATAAATAGTTTAAAATTCTTCCGATTTTTTTTAATTGAGTTGTCCAACACAATGCTATTGAAGTTTTCTTAGCCCATATAGATATATCAAAGTTTAAATCTTGGTTTCTTCTTTTAACGTGCCAAATTGTTTCAGATATGGTACGCTGAAAGTAGATTGCCTTAGCCTTAGTCCCTTTGTCATAATTTGATGGTGCATTCTTCCTCTTCCTCTTCTTCTTTATATTTTCCTAAATTGTGAATAATAGTGAATTATAAAGAAGTGGACAAGATGAGAAACATACATCTTTTGTTACTTTGGGAATTCTACCCTGAGACTCCCATCTCCTTTCACTTTTAAAATTGCTCCATATGCAAAATGATAAGTGAATGAAGAATTGTGCCTTTGATTGCAAATTTCTCATTCAGATGAACAATTATTGTTAAAAACATTTTCCCAATAATACTCTTTGGTTTTATTTACTAAATTTGGTCTCAAAGTTGTGTGACTCTAAATTCTTTGGGCTTTAGTGTCTACATTTGGAACTAAGTGTAAAAATTCTTCCCATTTACTAAGTGAAAATTTTACAAGTAATAATCAGATGAACAATATTCCAAATTAATATGAAGCAAATTGTTTTACAATCCAAGCATAAAACATCATTAAAGTGTGAAATGTATTTGCTGTTTCTCTTTGTTAACACCAAAGTCAAGTACGGATTTCCTTCCCAGGGCAAAAGATATAAGATTATGAACTCTGTTTTCCAGGAAACCATAACTATACCTTTAATCATTTAATACATATCATTAAGAGAATTGGCAGCATACTCATTAAAAGTCAGAAAACAACCTCTAAATTTCTGTGAATAACAGAAAATTTATTACATACACCAGGAATCATTCCAATACATAAACAGATTATCATCTGTTTTTTAATATTGAAGAACAAAATAATTGCTTTGATTACTTATTTCATTTCTTATTATGCAATCAAGTAAAAAAAATTGGAAAGTCACTAAGTACTGTGACATCTACTGATATAGATAATTACACTCAGGTAATTACATTCATGTCTGTATAGAAAGGTGACTGACATAATGAGCCATAAAATACAGTAATAAGACTCCCTGAAGACAAGGGTCAAACTGGGTGAGCTAAGAGATCAGTTGGTATGATAAACCATTCTCCTGTAAACAGAATACAATCTTCATTCTTAACTAGAATGGGGTTTATTCTTAACTAGAACTAGACCAGTTCCCATTTTTTCCATGAATGTCTCTGCTCATTCTTGTCTCTGTAACTTTGTTCAAGTTATTTTTGTCCCCAGTAATTCTCTTTCTAATTCTGACCTTTTATGCATGTCTCCTATTGCAGGTTATACATTTTTCAGGGAGCTTTCCTTAATTAGTTCAGTGTTTAAATATTTACCTTTTTTTGAACTATTGATGGTATTTTCAGTCTGCACCACAGAGTTTAACATGCAATTTTATATGACAATATTGTTTCTTATTATTTTACTAGTTAATCTAGCCTCATTAGCTATGTTGTAAACTGCTTCTGAATACATGTGAATATTTGTATTCTCAGTGTCTACCACAGTTCTGAAAACAAAGTAGCAAACAATGAGTTATTGATGTTTCCTAAATGAAATATTTCAATCTGTATATTCTGCCATTAAAACTGCTCACTGATTTTTTAGTCTGGATCTTTGTGATTTTATTCTATTCTCCAAAACCACCTACAAGGTTTTGGAGGATTTACATACATAAACATTGGATCTTTCATTTTTTTCAGCATATATGATCTCTTTACCTGACATTCATAAGTTTGATAAATATTTGTTGAGCGCCAAACTCTGTTGCAGATCTTGTATTAGATATTTGAATTAAAAGAGTAACATTAAATAGTAGCTATCCTAATATATTTTATTATTTAGTGGGGATGAGAACTCATGGGCCTCAGAAGTGAGATCCATGAATCCCTAGGCATCCATGGACCTCAGTTTGGGAAACATGGTATAGCAAAAGATTTATTCAAAAGATATATTTGGAGATGCATCTGGAGATTTAGGAAGATGTATTTAGAGATTTAGGAAGAGAATACAGAAAGAATGCTGCCTCAGAAGTTAAAGTAGGAAATAATTAAAGAATGAGAATGTGGTCACATGCTGCTAAGAGCTTAAGTGAAATGAGAAATGAAAATGAAATTGTTCACTATATTTATCAGTTAGGCTACTATTTGATGATCTTAGAGCAATTTAATTGGAATCGCAAGAGCATCAACAAGACTGCAGTGATCTCAGAAACAAATGTTAAGTGGGGAAATTTTTCTTCCTGGGGAGGGGGATTAAGGGAATGAAAGACAATAAAGCATAACTACGTACAGTTTGCAATGCAACATGTGCACTAAAAAGTAATCTAAATTCTATGTTCTGCCAAGTGACATCCTAGAAGCATAACAAAATAAAGTAAGCTATCTTTCAGCAAGAAAAGGAGAGCAAAGATTGAATTGCACATAGTGTGAAAACAAAAGAAATAGTTAAAAAACTATGGTGTAGTAAAATGGCTCATAGACCCTTTTCAGGAAAATTATGAAGAATATATCAGATTATACCAGAGTATACCAGATTATAACCTCCACAAGAAGAGGGGCAGTGTGCAATTCTGTTTTGGTGTATCCTGGAGCCAGTTGCACTGAGATCGCAAATGTTAGTCCGTAGTAAATACTAGCTAAACTGATTTGAGACAATAGAGCAGAAAGATTAAGAAGATAGGAGAAAGGCCAGGTGTCATGCTCTGGCTTCAGCACTTAGCAAACAACTTAAACCCTCCAGGTCTCAGTTTCCTTCTCTGCAAATGGAGATAATGGTAGTATTTGTGTCAGCGTTATTGTGAGCATTAAATGAAATAATGCGTATAAAATGCCTATCCCAGTCACTTAGTAAGTACTCAATGAATGTTAGATCATTGTAATAAGGATAATAGAATTAAGTACAATACTAAAATATTTTATCAGTGTGTTTCAGGGAGAGAAGATCCTAATCAGTCTACATTCTATGTGAAAACTTATGTTATCTAAATATGTTTACATCTAATATATCTCGCCAGAAGCTTTTATTCTGTATCACCAAGATTCAAACAGGATGCTAATGAATATCAGGAAAAAAAACCTAGTATTCAGAATCTTAAATTAATTGGATTTGATCTTGATTAAGAAAATTAGACTGCTCTGTTAAGTCATAATATGGTTAAGATTGATTGTTTGATCTCTATTCTGTACAGTCTTTGCAGAGTAAACATTGTCACTGAAAATTTAATTTTTGTAATCTTATCCTCAACGTCATGGATATTTTTATTACTATAGCTATCAAGAATGAACATTTTTCAGTATTTTTATATTTGTAATATAAGTTCACCTACTTGAGAGTTACTTTTAGATGTATTATATTTCTGGACTATAGCCCTGTGGTCAAGGAAATTACTACTCTGTGTTGCTGACAACTGTGAAAACAAGATTTTAAATGGGTCACACAAACCTACCAACAATAGTGCAGGATGCATTACAGCAAAGTGGTTAAGAACAAAGGCTTGGTATAACGTAGACCTTGGCTAGAGTACTGACTCTTGTCCTCACCATTTCTGTTTCCTCATTGGTAAAGTGTGAAAAATAATTGTATCTTCCTTAAATAAAATAATGCGTTACATTGCTTACTCTAGTGCCTGACACTGAGGAAAAAGTGAATAAATGTTAGTCATTATCATTGTTTGAAAAAAAATCTCAGATCTCATGATATGCTTGTAATGTGTCACTAGTGTCACATGTGTATAGATATTGATTAACTAAAAAAACATTGTGGTAAAATCCCAATTTAAATTATTCACTCTTGCATTAATCTTAGCTTTGGTAACTTGAGTATTTTGCTATGTTTTCTTATCTGATTTTGAAATGCAGATCTTGTGTGGAATATAATTTCATTCAAATGCATCAAAGATGAATTACACTTTCAGTGGGAATTTAGGAGGATACCTAATTCAATTCTATTAGCTAAATCATGTGGATAACTATATCTTATCTTCCTTCTACAAGTATCATCAATTTGATTTTTAAAGACGTCAAGTTACTGAATGTTATACTAAATACCTGAGAGAACAGTTTTGTTTATAAATAATCAATTGATTAAATACTGAATTTCAAAAATCTAAATAGGATTAAGTGGCCAACATCTGTGGTGGGTCCTTGCATGTATCAGCAAAGCAGGGAAACGTGTTGTTGTTGTTTTGTTTGCATTTTTAACATTACTTTTAGGCAATGGATATTTGACATTTCATTTAAAATATTGAAATAGTCACCATGGGCTAAATCTAGAAATGTGTTGGGCTTCCCTCTCTTAATTTTGATGTTAATATTGCTTTTATTTTTAATTAATATAGAACAGGGCACCTCTCTCTATCTGTCTCTCTCTGTCTCTCTCTCTCTCTCATGCTCTCTCTGTTTTTTGCTTAAGGTTTCTAAAGACGCTAACTGTATTTGGGTTCAAAGCATTAAATTTAGGGGTCAGTGGGAGCTGTTGTGTGGTGAAACAAAGATACACTCATGGGATCTGGTAGTCGCTCATTTGAATATAAAGTACATCCAGAAATTAGCACATTGATTTTATTTATCATAAATGTCCCATGTGTAACTAGGTGTGAATGAAATGAGTTTCTGTGTGCCTAATTGAAAACTATTAAATGGCTATTTAATATTTTTATTAATTATTATTACTATCATCATCACCATCATTGACTATGCAGTTTTGAGGCATGCCAATTATTGCTACTGAGCTCTTATTTTTCCCATATAAATACTGTCTGTGACATCGGAGATGCAATACTAAAAAACATTTTGAGGTTAAATATGCGTGCTTGCGTGTTAGTTTTCTATTGCCACTGTAGCAAATTACCACAAACTTACTGGTTTAAAGAACACAAATTTGTTGTCTTACAGTTCTAGAGATAATAAGTCTGAAATAAGTTTCATAGGGTAAAAGCAAGGTGTTGGTAGGGCTGTATTTCTTTTGGAGGCTTTAGGGGATAATCGATTTCCTTGCTTTTTCCAGTTTCTAGAGTTCACCCACATTTCTTGGTCCCACATCATTCCAACCTCTGCTTCCATAATAGCATCCTTGTCTCTATCTCTGATCCTCCTGCCTCCTTAGGGGGACTTGTGATTACATAAGTCACACTCAGATAATCCAGGATAATGTCTTCATCTCAAGACGACATCTGCAAAATCCCTTTTGCCATGTAAAGAAACATATTCACATGTTCCAGAGTTAGGATGTGGACATGTTTGGGGGGCTATTATTTCTGCCTTCCACAGCTTGTGTGTTTCTTAGGGGATAAAAATTTAGTGGTTTAATACATGACTATCCTCTGTTTAAATACTCATATTTTGATAATGGTACAAGATGATTTTCTAGTCACCAGTGATAAGTGACAAGAAATTTATTTTAAGACACCGATGCTTTAAAATTTCAGTTGATTTTGACAATTATAATATCAGTTAAAAATGAAGCACTCTTCCGTAATTCAGTGTTGCTCATCTGTAGACTAGATATAAACATTTCAAATAATTTGTTAATTAACCTTTAGCCCTTTGTTTTATTCATATTTTTAAGTAATTCATTGCAATAGTCTTACCCAAAGTGTATTTCAGGAGTTTAGGCTTTTGTTTTATTCGATTAATAGGTCTGAGATTGAGCTATTTCAGTAGAACAAAGTAATTTTGTCTTAGAATATTGAAAAATAATGTATGGAAGTATTCCTTCCTGTTTCAAGAGGATGAGAGACTTGTTTTTCTCTTTCTTTTAAATGGCTAAAACTGCCTTTTCTGAGGTTGTTGTCTATCAGCTTTGAAGGTCATCGTTGAGGCCAGGCCTTAGCCTCCTGGATAATGTTTAAGGTGCTCTCAAATGACTTAAAAATAGACTAAATTGTTTTAAGTTGACAGTGATAAAGGTCACAGAGGAAGCCAGTTGAGTAAGTCTTGTGTAGTTCCTAAGTACACAGTAAAATATGTCATAAGGTACAGTGAGGAACTTTTAACTTTAAAAGAAACTGGTAGCATAGGGATTAGAATGCATGTTTTGTGTCTTTAAATTGCTGGACAGGGACTTCGAAATAGGGGTTATTATTAAAGGTTTCAGATCAATCACTCCTAGGTTTGCCCTTTTATGTTTTCACTCTTAGTCACATTAGAATACATTATTTATAAGAAAAATAATTTATCCTTCTCTCAAGTTATTGGGCATAGTTATTGTGTGTGGGGGGGGGGGAAGGAGAGAGAAATTACTCATGATTCCCACTAGCTTTAATGGTTGTTACATACATGATTTGAAAAACATATACTCTGGTTTCAGATTTTATTCTCCTTCTCAGGAATCACTTAGGAATAGAATAAATAAGTAAACTGTTGTCTCTTGTGGCTTAGTCCTAGTCAACTTGGCTCAGTTTGTGCAATTGTAATCCAATAAAATGTCAATTCAGAAATACCTTGGAAGAATGTGAACATTAGTCTCCTCTAGCAGATTCCTGCTGCTGCATCTGCAGAATCTATGAAAATAGGATTTCTTAATAGACTTGTAGCTTGTTCATTAGTCAGAGTGCTACTTATTTAGACTGTCAGCAATTACACAAATTTTCAAGTAAAGTTTAAGCCAGTGATTAGTTATAGTTGAAATATACAAGTGAGAAGCCATCATTGTGAGCTCAGCTCGGAATATTTTAATGATGTTTCTGGTTTAGAGGATGGTCAGAAAGCAATGATTTTCTTCCTGCTAATCACCCCATTGTAATATAAGTTGAACATTTGAGAAAAATAATAGGAAAGAGGTACATTATTGCATTAACTCTTTCTGTGGCTTACTAGATCCCTTTGTCTAAGACTTATACCAGAGGATTTGCATTTAAAACATTTTAATGTGATGTCTACGGAAACACACATGCGTATAGTAGTACCTTACTATATCTAAGACTTGTAGTCTTGGAAAAGATCATATTGTTTCCATGAGTAAATATCCCAACTTGTGATGCCCTTTGCACTCCATTCCATGTATCCCAAATTATGTCTCTGTTTCTGTTCAATCTGGCTTTTCCATCAAGATAGTCAGTTCCTCTAGTCTAGTCCACCACCCAGCTTAAGCCACATAGAAAATTACAAAACTATTGGAAGCACCTTCCCTGTAAACCTTTTATATGTATTTGAATGTATTTCCCCTACATAAAGTAACTCCTATGCTGAATTAATATTTAGCGTCACTAAGCAGGTTTTATGCTTTTAATATATTTATGTGCATCACCCAATAATTTTATAATATTATTTTTTCCCAAATGTTTCAGAAAAAATTTGGAGGCTGACTCAGTGGCATAGTGGTTAAGTTCAGCATACTCCACTTTGACGGCCCTGGGTTCACAAGTTCAGATCCTAGGAGTGGACCTCCACCTCTCATCAAGCCATGCCATGGCGTCCCACATACAAAATAGAGGAAGATGGGCACAGATGTTAGCTCAGGGCCACTCTTCCTCAAGCAAAAAGAGGAAGATTGGCAACAGGTGTTAGCTCAGGGTCAATTTTCCTCACCAAAAAAAAAAAAAAACTTCAACCATGCAGCAAATTTGAAAGAATTATACAGTCACCACTTGTCTATGCACCACCTAGATTCTACTCTTTACGTTTACTTGCTTTATTATGCATCCATCCATTTTAGCATTGTTTTTATAGGTTTTGAAACTTTGCATAAATTGTCCCGTGTTTTTTTTTTTTTTTTTCCGAGGGCAGAGTCAGACTCTAGTGCCGGTACTTTATTGTTATTATTATTTTATTTTACTCATACCCAAGCTTGTTTCAGGAAGGGCTTAATTGGCTTAAATATATATACAAGATAAAATAAAGTTTAAAAATAAGAGAATAAGAACATCTTGACCAAAGAGAAATAAGCATGGGGAAGATAAGATGCAGTAAGTAAAATATGTGCTTTGAAGTCCTGTACACTTGCTAGAAAAGGTTTACAAATTTGACCCTCATTATTTTAATAGCCGAAGTGGAGAAGAAAACACAGTTACAAGACACATTTATTCATTTATTTAAGAAGTGTTTGTTGAGCTCTATTAAGATACTCCCTTAAAGGTCTCAGTATACATAAAAATATCAGCAAAATAGTTTCTCAGAAGAAGCATAATTCTTCCTGGGACTGAGGCCAGAGTGACATTTCTTTCATGGATCATCATAAAGAGAATACTGTGTAATGTAGTGAACATCATACTCAACACCATTCTCACAGTAAATAGAATGATGACTTTCAGAGGATAGTTTCTTATAATGTCCTTCATTGTAAGTTGATTACCTAATGCCAAAAAGCAGTTCAGAGAAAGCAATTATTTGAGAAATCAAAATAATTTGGCCCATCACACAGTTCTCTGGTTGTCTGGATTCCTCTGGGGATAGATTTTAAAGTATAGTCGTTCTGCTATCACACAACTTAGTGTGCTCTAAAATTCACATTTTTCAGAACTGCGCAATGAAAACCACAGAGTTCATAGGAAAAATGGGATTAGGGGCACAGCATTCAAATATTTTGTCAGTGACATATTTAAAAAAAAAACAAATGATAGTAACCTAATAAATATGGCAGCACAGTTTTACATATGTTAAATGGTTAAAATATAAAATGCATAAATTCTACAAAAAATATGGCACTTTGCCTTGAAAAAGATCTGAAGTTTGCTTGTGGAAGTGGGTTTCAGAAGAGTTGCAGCTTGTAAATTATTGTGAGGTTGTGCAGAGGGATTATCTGAAATCAGATGGAAAGTTGTAGCATTGGATGGGGATGGATATGGCTAATTTTCCAGAGTTTGGCACTGTTGCCAAATATCACAGATAAGAATCTTTCCCAGCCTTGTATCCTGGCTGTGTTTCTCTCCATTTCAGAGCTCTTCAAACCCTTCTTGCATCTCTTTAAGGAATGAGTTTATAATAGATACCCATTTCACCAAAATTGAAAATTAGACCTAATCTATAGCTGTCAATTAACTTGTGTATGATTGGTGGGAATTATTTTGTAGATTTCTCGTCTGCACTCATGGCTCTGCCTGACAGCTGAAGGCTTTAAAATTTTTACCTATGTTTGAAACCACTAAAGTAGGCACTACTAGGATTATAAGAAGTACTTCTGCAGGATTCAGTGATTTCTCTTTAAAGTTGTAGTGTAGTAGTAGTAGTCCTTTCTCTTTGTGGGACAATTTATTCCTAGTTTTTGCACTTTTTGGTACAGAACCCATACACTTGATAATCTTTTCACTTCCTCAACTTCTTTAGCCTTCTTGTTACTGACTTGGTAGCAGTACCTTAAGTTTTTTCAGCCCTTATGGAGCGTTTTCCATACCAACAACCAATTCTCTGATTCTCCAACACCAACTGGATGTCCAACAATCCAATTCAATTCTGATACTACCTGGAGGTAGCATCAGATCCCACAAGACTTTCCCCACTTCAGATGCCAGTAGCAAGTCCTGAGGACTACCCATACTCCTGACTAACCTGCTAGAAATAGAGGGCTCCCACTACAATTTGCTAGAACACTTCCCAGAACTCAGGAACCCTCTTTACTTAACGTTTACTGGTTTAGTATAAACAATACAATTCAGGAACAGCTAAATGGAAAAAATGCATAGAACAAGGTATTGGGCTGGGTAGTGTTCAGCTTCCATGCCCTCTTTTGGAACACTACTCTCCCAACACTCTGATTTGTTCACCAACCCAGGAGCTTCCCAAATCTCATTGTTCAAGAGTTTTTATAGAGCACAATTTCCAGCCCTCCCCACTCAGGCCAGTGAGTGGATCTGAAAGCTCCTACTCTCTAATCAGTTGTTCTTTCTGGTGACCTACTCTATCCTGAGACTATCTAGGAGCCCCACTCTCAGTTAGTTCATTAGCATAAACTCAGCTATTATCAAAGGCTTATTATGAATAACAAAAGACACTCACCCTTATCCCTCAGTAAATTCCAAGCGTTTTAGTGCCAGGAAGCATGCACATATTTTTTTTATTATACCACACGGCCATAGACATTTCTTTTGTTTTTGCACTTAGTCACTGATGGGCCACAAAGTGGATTCATTTCTCTCTGTTGCTTGGAAGACATCACAAGTTCTCTCATTTCTTTCTCAGCACTTTATTATTTCAAGCTTCTACTCAATACTTAAAATTTTCCTTTTCATGCATTGCTTGGTGTTCTTGAACTAGGATACTTATACAGGCTGTGGAAGTTGTTTCTTTTTAATATAAAAATGTCCACAAATGCAAAAGAATGGCAAAACAGAACATTGTAGGATAACACACTTGGTGAACTAAGATAGCTGATAGATTTTTGAGGGGTGTATACGTGTATTTTATCTATTCTTACCCTGGGCACAGTTTTCTGAGTTTACCTAGTGATTTTCAGAGTATAATCAAATGTGAAATTCTCTTTATGCTCAAATTTTTCCTTAATATATCAGTTGTATTGGAACAAATTCATGCCTTCAAAACAAATATTATGGCAAAAGTGACTAAATCTGAAGAATGGATGAGCAGCATATTCTTCAGATAATATTACCTAAGTAATGAATATTTTTCTCAGCTTAAATTTTTTTTATAATATTGAACAATAGAGTTCAAGATGATCTTCTCTAGTAAGTAACTGGAGTACACTCATTCTATACTGATGTTTACATAAAGCACCACATGCCTGAACCTGGGAAATCAGAGCTAGGATTCAGGACCCAACAGCCTATCTCATCAAACTTCTGCAAAAAAAAAAAAAAAAGGTAAAAGGCACTGATTCTGATAGTACTGCTGTCCTTTAGTATTTTCAAATTTAATATAGCTTGTAATGCAACTTCAGGGACTTAAGCCAACATTTACAGTTTTTTACCAAGTCCTGTAGAACAAACCATTACTCTGTTAATCAATCAAATATTTGAGCCCAAGTATAAGCAATAAGTTTAAACTCCTTCAAGAAGCACATCTCATACTGTCCATTTTCATTTCCTTGTATCCTACTGAGTTGCTGCTACTGCCACTGTATTGTTACTGTTGTATTGTCGTGAGCATTTTTCATTTCTATCACCATGAGAAGTTGCCCCATAATTCACTAAGGGCGACCTAGTCTAGAATTCTCCATCGTGGAAGTCTTTACCTTGGAAGAGAGTGCAATAACATTATTATGTTATACGTTATCAGCTAGTCTCCCGTAGGAGAAAAACACTTGGAGAAGGGCCCTTGTTTTTTGGCATTTCGTAATTTGTCAAATAAAATGAACAGTATCATCAGCAAGAGATATGTGAAAAGCTGAATGAGTGATTTGAACGTTAGGCTCATATCCCTTTCTTGTCTTTTCCATCAGACAGCACGAACCTTCAATTTGAAAGCTTTCTGTTTAGCAGAGCATTTGAAATAAGTCAGCCACCTTTAGGATTTGGGACTGGAACTTCTGGTTCTAGTTAATGGGAAAACACTATAATATGAGAGAAAACGCTATTTTGAACAATTTGCAGTATAAAGACAAGCGCTTACTATTAAAAAGGGTGGAAAAAGTAAAGTACACCATCTGAAATGCTAACTCAAAAAAAATAAGGTGACTTTTTAAAAAAAGAAATCCTTGATATCATGAATCAGAGTATAGGGTTGCGTTCTCCACCAGTTTCTAATTGGAAAGGATATCTTCTTTGAAATGCTTCAAAGTGTTGATAGAAAGAGGGGTAAATTTGTGAAATGTGAATTAGAAAGACCCATAGAAGATGGAGAAAATGAATTAAACCTAGAATCTTTCCATTCTTATTCCTGGTAGGGAATAGCCAAATATTTATGGCTTTTATCTTAAAACAAAGAAAACAATAGAATTGACAAAAAATATTATTTTAAGGATGAATGTTTGCAGGAGTGGGAACAGTGCTAAAAGGAATGATATTTAAATAATGTAATTAAAGGAAGCTTGTTTTCTGTTACAATTCTGTAGGGTAATAAACTAATCTATTTAATTATACATTTTAACACGTTTAAAGGAGATATTTATATAGTGTGTTTCAAAAGAAAAACAAGTTGCCTATAGCCCATACTGTTTTGGATATTCTTAAGGCTATTTTGCCTTAATATTTAGGTCTTATTATAAGTTAATATACTTTTTTCATTCAACAAAAATTTTTGAAGAATAACTATGTGCTAGGGACTCTGCTAGGCAGTGGGGATAATAATAAAAATGAGATGTGCCTTCACACTTCAGGGACATCACAATATAGCGGGAGGTTCCTCAGACTCTGATGCACACACAAACTATCTTTTTGACTTGAGTAATGTCGATTTGAAGAGATGATGCAGCACCTTTCTGAGAATCATTATTAGCATGTTTCTTAATTAAACTGAAGAATTTGTGAATAAGATAATTCTTCCTTTATTTAGAAATCAGTATGTTGGAACTGTTTCTATTCACTTTAAAATAAGTTCTGGAATAGAATGAAGCTGCTTTGAGCAGTGCATCATGTGAGAATTCATTTAATAAATATTCATTATCCATAAACTTGATACAGATAATTTTATCTGTTCAAAATTGAGCCATTTTTCTATTTCATTCATTCTTTCATTTATTCATCCATACATTGGAGTGTTTATTCATTTATCAAGCAATGCTTCAGCCCTAGGCATAAAAAGAGAAATCGACATGGTCCCTGTTCTCAAATAGCTCGGTCTCTTACCGTGTTCTAGCCCTCTATACTTTTGTTTCTAAAATGGCAGCAGCTCTGAAAGTTTTCACAATAGTAGTATACAATCAAGCAGTTCAGGACAAAGATTTGAGGAAGGAAAAGAAGTCAGTCTAGAGGAAAGAGGCAGATGGCAAGAGTCACACCCTTTATCTTCTTCATAGCCCATTGGCAATACCAGGTCAATATTGCACAGTAACGGTAGAAGAGAAAGACTGGTCCAGGGATTCTCCCTAACCTTCAACTCTTTCTTGTACAAGGCAGCTTATTTTATTTATTTATTTTACAGACACTTAAACAGCACTTAGCACTTATTATGTTCCTGGTATCGTTTGAAGCACTCCAAGATCACAAAGCACTTTATTAAGTGGGCCCTGGGTAGAAGAAAATATTTAGTATTAGAAGCTGGTAGAATTGAACCTTCTGGCGAAAATAATCATAATGTTAACAATAATGACTAACACTATATATGCCTGGAACTCTGCATATATTTTCTTTAATACCAATTGTAAACTTATAAACCCCATTGCCATCTCTGTTTTACTGGTGGGTTAAATAGAGGTTAAATAAGTCCAAGGTCACAAAGTAATTGATGGAGTCTGCATTCAGATCCACATCTGTTTGACTCCAGAGCATGAGCTCACACCCTTCACATGAACCGATTGTGTGTGGATTTGGATGCACAGTTAAGGACCTTCCAGCCCTACAAATTCTACCTCATAGCTTGTTAAATTTCTGAAATGATGTCATTGTTGGCTCATTTTTAGGAATCTCTTTCTTAAAATTCATTTTAAAAATTAAAAAGAAGTAGAATCTTAGTAGTACATTGAAGGAGTTTTGGTCGCGAGTTGTCAGCCATGCGCATCGAAACCTAGGAAGAGTAGTGGGCAGAATCACTAAAGAAAATGATTTGGCGTAGTAGAACAGGGAAGCTGACAGGAGCCGCTGACTTGATTGACTCGACAGTTTACCTATCCACCTCTGTCTACTCAGCACTGATTGCCAAACGTAAGCATAGTCCGGGCTTGTTCATTGAAACTTGAGATTATATTGTACCATCATTTAATTAGCAGTATATATTCCTCCTGTCTTTTGGATTTAAATTAACGTAATAATTTAAAAATTATTTTTTTACTTTTAAGGAAATTTAATTTCTAAGGAAAATAAGCCTTAAAATGTTTGCATTCAGGACTTAATTTGTCCCTAAGGTGGATCCCTTTCTTTTTCTTCAAGTCTTTCCACTCATATCAGAGCCCCTATCCTTGTTAAAACATACCTGAAATTTCTTTCTTTCTACTGTCGTAGTTTTGGCTATTTCTTTCACACGTCAGCACGCAGTGGTGCCTAGATCTTTCTCCTTTTTCTTGACTTTTGTCAACTCAATCCTGATATACAAATTTAACATGTATATACGTTACTCCTCTGCTTGAAATCCTTCAGTGGCTTCCCATCTCAGTAAGGGTAGAAGCCAAAGTTCTATGAGGGCTCTATATAGTCTGAAAATTCTGTTGATCTTAATAAAGAGAAAGGGAAGTGAAAGATAATCCTGTGTTATATCCTCAAATCTTCCAGTGGTTTCTTTTGCCCTTCTGAAGTTTCCTTAAAAATGTAACAGTTTATATTAAGAAATTTCTATTTCAAATTTGGCTGTCATAGTGCAGCCCAAGCATAGTAACTATCCTATTAACCAAATCTTAAGGAAAATCTCTTTGACATCAGCAAAGGTAAATTTCCCACACAATTAACCTAAATATCGTGTCAATTATGGAGCTTACGTTAATACATTTGCATTCCAAAATAACTCAGAACTGGCAGAAATCTCTCGTTTTTCTTCCCCTTCAAAAACAGGCAAAATTTAAACCTTTTAGCAATAAGAATAAGGTTCTTTATGCCTTATAGCATCACTTATCCACACTGCTGATGATAGTTTGAAGAGAAATTGAATTCTATTCTACACATGGCTGCATTCTATAAAAGCCTGTGGCCACACAATAATGATTATCATGGTACTATGATCCTTTTGCTCATCATTATAAAGTTTGAATTCATAATTTTAATAATACGTTGTCATGCATTTGTATTTAATTTGTCTACTCTGCTAATACACTACAAAAAATACAATTACAGAAAAGCGGTGGGAGGAACAAAAAATAGTAATCCCAACAGAAATGTGAACAGAGATTCCAATTTTACTGAAAAGAGGTAGCAATCCCACTGAGGCTGGGAAAAAAAAGAAATATGCTTTAACTAGTAAGTTTTGCTAGTTTTTGCTTTTACCATTTGGGGCATGTTAAATCATGTTACTCCTCTGTCTTGGTCTGTTTGGGCAGTTGTAACAAAATACCACAGACTAGGTAGCTGATAAACAATAGAAATTTATTTCTCACGGTTCTCGAGGCTGGAAGTCCGAGGTCAGGCTGCCAGCATGGTCAGCTGAGGGCCCTCTTTTAGGTTGTATCCTCACATGGTGGAAGAGGCTAGAGAATTCTGTGGGATCTCTTTTCTAAGGGCACTGATCCCATTCATGAGGGCTCCATTCCCATGAATTAATCACCTCCTAAAGGCCTCACCTTCTAACACCTTCAGATTAGGCATTAGGATTCCAACATGTGAATTTTGGAGAGACACAAACATTTAAAATCCTCCAGTGGCTTCCCATCCCAGTAAGGGTTAAAGCCAAAGTTCTACAAGGCTCTATGCAATCCTCAGACCATTACTTCTGTGACTTCTCCTTCTCAAACTTCTCCTTTGCTCACTCCACTCCATCAATATTGTCCTCCTCACTATTTCTCCACAGTCCAGCTCAGGGCTGTTGCATTTACTTTTCCTTCAGGTAGGAATTGTCTTTCCCCAGATATCCATATGGCTCAGTCCACCACCTCAAGACCATTGCTCAGATTTTCACCAGCTCTGTGAATTCTGCACTGACCACCCTATATAAAATTATCAATCCCACCCATTTCTCTTTCCTGCTTCATTTTTTTCTTAACATTTATCACTTTCTAATGCTATATAATTTACTTATTTGTTTTGTTTATATTCTCTCTTCCCTGACTAGTATGTGAGCTCCATGAGGGCAAAGATTTTTTTCGGTGTGTTCACAGTTACTTCCCCAGTGCTTATAACAACATCATGCACATAGAAGTGCTCATAAATGATTGTAAGTGAATGAATAAATGGTGGATAGTAACAAAGGAAAATATCTCTCCGTTCTGCTTATAATGTGTGGACCTTCCAGCTTGCTCACAGTTAAATATATGCGATATTCTTAGAAAAAGCCTGTTATAAGCTGCCTCTTCCTCTTTTGTTTCTGACTGAAACTTCCTTTTTACTCTCCTAAAACCATCATGATGCATATCTTCAAGCAGATGATTTGCATTTTCCATTGGAGAACAAACTGGAATTTTTCAAAGGGAAAGATAACTTCATAAGCAAAAGTGTATTTGAAACCCAGGACATAAATAGCATTTCAACGCTCTTTCATAGGGGACAATATTACAGGAAGCTAAATGTCAAAGTATAGAAGCTCTCCCTTTCTTGTCATATAATACAGCCCCAAGAATATGCTCTCTTATAAGTTTGAAAATTGAGGATTATTCATATTCTAGATGGAACTTCCAGGAAAGTATGTGTATATTCAGGGGTGGGTAGACAAGATGGGGGGTGTCCTAAAAAATAATAGAAGCCCATTAGATCTGATCCAAGATCAATTACTTTTATTCTTACAACTTTCAGTGTAGGATTTATATGAAATATTTATTTAGCTGTATATCATCAGCTGAAAGGGACTGGTAAGTACAGTAAATAATTAATTTACAACCCCTTTGAACAAAAGCTAGCTTTTTAATCACTAGGCTGCTGAAGAATCCCTTAGCATAAAGTAGTAGGGATCACTGCCAACATGGGAAATGTCAGTGTGATTTTTAAAATAATTCTTCTATTATCATCTGGAGTTTTACAGCAAAATCCTGTTAACCCATCCTTGAAAATAGATTCACCCAATATCAGTCACATATGCTAAAAAAGATCGCAAAATAATTGTGAGAGAGGAGCGGCTATAGTCTGCACAATGTGAATGTGTAGATTTAAACTGCTATTAAAAGAAAGAAATGACCTAATTTGGGATAAAGTGTTTTTCATGGTAAAACTTTCTTATACAACACATCATTCAAACGTGCTCCATTTTTCCAACAGGCGGCTAGCACTCTAGCTAATGAGTGAAATCACACGCACTGGGCTGCAGACCCGCGCATCACACTTGCTCCACATTGCTGAGGCTGGAAGAAGTCTGTTTGCACATATGATTGTTTGACAAGCAATAACACTGGGATGTTTTCTGAAAATGTCTGTCAAGTACAAGCCATCTCTTAAATTAATCATTCATTGTTTTTGGTTATGGACTTTAATAGATTTACCAGTAGGATGTACAATAGTAAATTGATTCCTTTAAAATAATATGTGAAAAAAAAATTTAATTTTAAAGTTATCTAAATAATTGCCTTTGTACTGTAATCCCTTGCTGATGGTTCTTTTCTGAGTTTCTAAATCAGGAATTAAAACATCTGAGATTAGTTAATCTTCTGTAGTAACAAAATGACACTCTTCTCCAGTTTGCACTGGATACATTTTGATAGAGCCAAGCTATATAATCAGAGTACCTGGGCTGGAGCAATGACAGAGAGGAGATTTTGAGAGAGAAAGAAATTAATGATTATACTCTAAATACATATTTGCACATGCACTGCCCCAGAAAGATTAATGAATACTCGTTCATTCAACAAACATTTATTGATATATACTGGAATCTAAAATACAGCCACACCTTCAAGGAGCTCATTCTCTGGTTGGGGAGCAGTATGTCACACAAATAACCTATACTCATAATCTATTGTTCTAAGTGCAATTATAGTGATATATTTCAGGGTTAGTGATGCCCTAAAGACTCACTGCAGAATTCCAAACCATATATATTCAACTTTGGACTGCATATCTCATTGGAATATTTCAGTGGCACCTCGAAAAACAAACTTTTTTCCTCCAGTCTTTTCTTTCTACATCCCATCTTTCCACTCTACCCAAGCACTATTTGATATTCGCCAAAGTTTAGGCTTAAAAAAAAAACCTCCGTGGAGTTCTTATTACATGCATACATGGGCCCCCAAGTAAAAAACAATGCAAACTAGGGTATAAAATACAGGAAATAAAAGTAGCCTCCTTTAAAAACATTCTAGAACATGCTGGTGTCATTCTAATAATTATAATTTTGTGATGAATAACACACCAATATAATTAGAATTAAAAGAGTGTCTCATGGCCTTCAAAATATCCTAGTTTAATGAAAGTCTTTAAGAGACAACATATTAGCTAAACTTGTGTTCACTTTAGAAAGCTGTAAGAAAACACCTTGGAATTATAATGATAATTTAATATTTCACTTGGGATAATCTGAGAGCGTGTTATAGTTTATGACTAAAATAGATTTCTAAGAATACCGCTAATGGTCATAAGCTCATAGGTGAGAATAATTTATAATTATTTGCTTAGACCTCCTCCCAAGTATTTTCTCACAGAAAGGGGAGTGGGTTGAGAGTAGTATCATTTTAAGCCAGTTGCATGTTTTGGCTTATGTCAGAACTGAAATAAAAATGGAATTTATACGTAGAAGAAGAGCATTATCCTCTGAATTTGTTTGGTTGTGAAAATCTGATCAGTTTACCAAAGAGAGCCTGGCTTTGCATGTTTGGATCTCATTTTCTAAAACTATCTTCAGCTTCTTAATTCTTACTTTCTACTAATACATTATGTTTCCTCATGTTTCCTGTAGTCAGCATCAATTTTGAGGGAGATCAAAAATAGAAAACAGTCAATTTAATATGATTTATTCAATGTAAAGTAACTGCCCTACTTGTTGGTTTTATGTTAGTTTATTTACACTGAATTAATTTTCTCACGAAAATGGTTGAATTTTCTATTTACTTTGCTTTCTAATTTAGAGAAGGCAGAAAAGATAAAATAATTCTCTGAAAAATCCCCAGCATGTGTAGACAAGTGAAAACAATAAGGTATAAAATGGAGCTGGCAACAACTTCTGCCTATTAGAAATTAACAAAGTACCAATTTTCACACCAGCGATAGCCATTACAAGTGTTCATTTTCTAGCTGGCCAATGTGTACAATTACACCATATAGTACATTTTAAGTTCTCTCTCAAAATAGCATACAGCTTGTTTTTTTACTTAAATCTGGCAAATCTTTAAGATGTGAACTTAGAGTGTACTTAAGGAATAAACGACCCTGCAACCATTGCTTTTAATTCATTTTTGAAAATAATTTTGTTGAGATCACATTGGTTTTTAACATTCTGTAAATTTCAGATGTACATTATTATATTTCAGGTCTGTATAGACTGCATCATGTTAACCACCAAAATGCTAGTTACCATCCACCACCATACATATGTGCTCCTTTACCCCTTTTGCCCTCCGCCTACCCCTTTCTCCTCTGGTAACCACCAATCTATTCTCCTTATCTGTGTGTTTGTTTGTTTATCTTCCACATGTCTGTGAAATCATACGGTGTGGGTCTTTCTCTGTCTGACTTATTTTGCTTAGCGTAATATCCTCAAGGTCTATCCATGTTGCTGCCAATGGGCACAATTTTACCTTTTGGTGGTTGAGTAGTAGTCCACTGTATATGTATAACAGATTTTATTTATGCATTCATCCATTGATGGGCATTTGGGTTGCTTCCAAATCTTGGCTGTTGTGAATAATGGGCCAATGAAAACAGGGGTGCATATATTTTTTCGAATTAGTCTTTTCATGTTCTTTGGATAAATAACCAGAAGTGGAATAGCCAGATCAAATAGTATTTCTATTTTGAGTTTTTTGAGAAATCTCCATACTGTTTTCCGTAGTGGCTGCATCAGTTTGCAATCCCACCAGAAGTGTACGAGGGTTCCCTTTTCTCCATATCCTCTCCAACACATATTATTTCTTGTCTTTTTAATAATAGCAATTCTGATGAGTGTGAGGTCATATCTTATTGTAGTTTTGATTTGCATTTCCCTAATAACTAGTGATGTTGAACATCTTTTCATGTGCCTATTAGCTTGGTATATCTTCTTTGGAAAAATCTCTGTTCATATCCTCTGCCCATTTTTTGATCTGGTTGTTCACTTTTTTGTTGTTGAGTTGTATGAGTTCTTTATATATTTTAGATATTAACCCTGTATCAGATATATGATTTGCATATATTTTCTCCAAGTTGATGGGTTGTCTTTTCGTTTAGTTGATGGTTTCCTTTGCCATGCAAAAGCTTTTTAGTTTAATGTAGTCCAATTTGTTGATTTTTTTCTTTTGTTTCCTTTGTGTGAGGAAACATGGTATTCAAAAAGATACTGCTCAGATCAATGTCAAAGAGCGTATTGCCTATGTTTTCTTCTAGGGGTTTTATGGTTTTAGGTCTTACATTCAAGTCTTTAATCCATTTTGAGTTAATTTTTGTGTTTGTAAGATAACAGTCTACTTTCATTGTTTTGCAAATGGCTGTCCAGGTTTCCCAACACCAGTTATTTAAGAGCATTTTCTTACATTGTATGTTCTTGGTCCATTTGTCAATGGTTAGCTGTCCATAGATTTGTGATTTTGTTTCTGGGCTCTCGATTCTGTTCCACTGATCTGTGTGTCTGTTTTTCTGCCAGTACCATGTTGTTTTGACTAGCATAGCTTTGTAGCATCCTTTGAATTCAGGAAGCGTGATACCTCCAGCTTTGTTCTTATTTCTCAGGATTGCATTGTCTATTCAGGATCTTTTGTTGTTCTATATACATTTTATGATTTTTGTTCTATTTTTGTGAAAAATATCATTGGGATTCTGATTGACATTGCACTGAATCTGTAAATTCTGTTAATTGTGTTCCTGATTTCTCTTTCTGTTAGTTCATTGTTAGTGTATGGAAATGCCACTGATTTTTTTATGTTGGTTTTGTACCCTGCAACTTTACTGATTTTGTTAATTATTTCTAATAGCTTTTTGGTAGACTGTTTAGGGTTTTCTCTATGTAGAATCATGTCATCCACAAATAGTGACAGTTTTACTCTTCCTTTCCAATTTGTATAAATTTTCACTTCTTTTTCTTGCCTAATTCCTCCTGCTAGGTCTTCCAATCCTATGCTGGATAAGAGTGTCGAGAGTGGCCATTCTTGCCTTGTTCCTATTCTTGGAAGAATAGCCTTCAGTTCTTCACCATTGAGTATGATGCTGGTTGCAGGTTTGTCATATGTGGCCCTTATTATGTTGAGATACTTTTCTTCTATACCCATTTTATTTTTTGTCATAAATGGATGCTGAACCTTGTCAAATATTTTCTCTACATCTATTGTGATGATCATGTGCTTTCTATTCTTCATTTTGTTAAAGTGGTGTACCACATCGAGTGATTTGTGGATGTTGAACCGTCCCCACATTCCTGGAATGAATCCCACTTGATCGAGGTGTATGATCTTTTTAGTGTATTGTTGTATTCGATTTGATAATGTTTTGTTGAGGATTTTTGTGTCTATAGTCATCAGCGATATTGGCCTGTAATTTTCCTTTTTTGTGTTGTCTTTGGTTTTCGGTATCAGGGTAGTGTTGCTCCTTGTAAAATGAGTTAAGAAGCATCTCCTCGTCTTCAATTTTTTGGAAGAGTTTGAGAAGGATAGGTATTAATCTTCTTTGAATGTTTGAATGTTCACCAAAGAAGCCCTCTGGCCCTGAACTTTTGTTTTTTGGAGTTTTTTGATTAGTGTCTCATTCTCTTTACTTGTGATTGGTCTATTCAGATTCTATATTTCTTCTTGATTCAGTTATGAGAGGTTGTATGATTCTAAGAACTTATCCATTTCTTCTAGGTTATCCAATTTGTTGGCATAAAGTTTTTCATAGTATTCTCTCATAATCCTTGGTATTTCTGTGGTAATTATTGTAATTTCTTCTCTTTCATTTCTGATTTTATTTGAACCCTACATTTTTCTCTTAGTGGGTCTGGCTAAGGGTTTGTCAATTTTGTCTGTCTTTTCAAAGAATCAGTTCCTAGTTTCATTGATCCCTTCTATTGTTTTAGTCTCTGTTTCATTTATTTTTGCTATGATTTTTATTATTTCCTTCCTTCTACTAATTTTGGGCATTGTGTTTTCTTTTTCTGGTTCTTTTAGGTATAGTGTTATATTGTTTATTTGAGATTTTTCTTGTTTGCTCAGGTAAGCCTATAATGCTATCCACTTCCCTCTTAGTACCACTTTTGCTTCAGCCCATAAGAGTTGGTATGTTGTGTTTTCATTTTAATTTGTCTCCAGGTATTTTTTGATTTCTCCTTTGATTTCTTTGTTGATCCAATAGTTGTTCAGTAGCAAGTTGTATAGTCTTGACATATTTGTCACTCTTCCAGCCTTCTTCTTGTAGTTGACTTCTAGTTTCATACCATTGTGATCAGAAAAGATGCTTGACATGATTTCAGTTTTCTTAAATTTATTGATGCTTGTTTTGTTACCCAAAATATGGTCTATCTTTGTGGAATGTTCCATGTGCACTTGAGAAGAATGTGTATTCTTCTGTTTTTGGATAGAATGTTCTATATATATCTACTAAGTCCATCGTGTGTAGTCTTTCATTTAAGGCCACTGTTTCCTTGTTGGCTTTCTGTCTGGATGATATATCCATTGATGTACGTAGGGTGTTAAAAAGTCCCCTACTGTTAATGTGATCATGTCCTTTTTCCCATTTAGGTCT
This sequence comes from Equus quagga, assembly GCF_021613505.1. Taxonomy (NCBI): domain Eukaryota; kingdom Metazoa; phylum Chordata; class Mammalia; order Perissodactyla; family Equidae; genus Equus; species Equus quagga. The sequence continues at coordinate 50,289,154 of NC_060276.1, forward strand.
GTTAATAGTTCGTTTATATAATTTGGTGTCTCTATGTTAGGTGCATATATATTAATAAGTATCATGCCTTCTTGGTGGAATGTCCGTTTTATCATTGTATAATGTCCATCTTTGTCTTTTGTTATCTTTCTTATGTTGAAGTTTGCTTTGTTTTATATAAATATGGCTACAGCTGCTTTCTCTTTGGTGCCATTTTCTTGGAATATCATCTTCCCTTTTTTCACTCTGAAACTATGTTTGTCTTTAGAGTTGAGATGTGTCTCCTGGTGGCAGCATATTGTTGGATCTTGTTTTTTAATCTATCCAACTACTCTGTGTCTTTTGATTCACGAATTTAATCCGTTTGCATTTATTGATATATAAAGGGTTAATACTGTCATTTTATCTTTTTTTCTGGTTGCTCTGTGTTTCAATATTTTCTTTTTCCTTTTATTTCTCTCTGCCAATTCAGTTTGGTGCTTTTCTGTGATGTTTTCCTCAGTTTTCTCGTTATTTATGTTTGGTGAGTCTGCTTTGATTTATTGTTTTGTAGTTACCATGAGGTTTGTATAAAATATCTCAGACAAGATAGTCCTTTTCCTTTTTTGGAGATAATCTTATCATCATTAGCAGGCAATAAGCAGGGGATAATCTTATTGCCATTAGCAGATTCCATCCTTTTCCTCTTTCCCTTCTATGTTTCTACTGTCACAAATGATCCCTTATTGTATTGTGAGTTTGTTATTTGTTACCAAATTGAACTAATTATAGTTACTTTTAGATACTTTCTTTCCCTTTAGCCCTTACGTTATAATTAATTATTTACTAACTTATTCTGATGTAGAGCTCCAATTTTCTGATTCTGTCTCTTTATTTATCAACTTGCTCAAATCTTTTTAAACTTTTGCCTTCTCATTTCAGGTAGGAGGGTTCATTTCAACATTTCTTGTAATCCAGGTCTAGTGACAGTGAATTCCCTCAGCTTTTGTTTGTCTGGGAAAGCTTTAATTTTTCTTTCATATCTGAAGAATAACTTGGATAGAGTACTCTTGGCTGATAGTTTTTGTCTTTCAATATTTTGAACATATGATTCTTCTCTCTCCTAGCCTGTAGAATTTCTGCTGAGGAATCCACTAATAGCCTGATGGAGGTTCCTTTCTAATTTATTTTCTTCTCTATGGTTACTCTTAGTATTTTTTTTTTTCATTGACTTTTAACAGTTTTAATGTTATATGCCTTGGAGAAGGTCCTTTGGAGTTGAGATAATTAGGAGTTCTATTAGCTTCATGTACTTGTATATCCAGTTCATTTCACAGGTTTATGAAGCTCTCAGCTGCTATTTCTTTGAATAATCTCTCTGCTCCTTTCTCCCTTTTGTCTCCTTCTGAGATACCTATTATTCTTATGTTTCTTTTTCTAATTGAGTAGATATTTCTCATGGAATTTCTTCATTTTTAAAAAATATTAGTTCTCTCTCCTCTTCTCCTGACTCATTTCCAGATTCCTGTCTCTGAGCTCACTAAACCTCTCTTCCATATGATCAACTCTATTTGTCAATGCTGCCTACTTTATTTTTCATGTCATTAATTGTGTTCTCCATCTCCAGAATTTCTGTTTGCCTTTTTTTTTTAGAGTTTCAATCTGTTTGGTGAAGTACTTCTGTTCATTAATTTTATTCCTGAGCTCATTGAACTGTCCTTCTGAGCTTTTTTGTAATTCATTGAGTTTCTTCATGACACCTATTTTGAAGTCTCTGTCCATTCAGTTGTAGTCTTTGGTGACTTCAAGTTTGGTTTCTGGAGAGCTGTCATTTTCCTTCTGTTCTGCCATGTTACTGTAGTTCTTCATGGTACTTAATGAGTCGATCCTCTGCCAGTGCATTTGTAGTAGTAACCACCTTTCTTATTTGGGTACAACCTTATTCTAGTTATGAGCTGCTCCTGGTTGTATTTGGAAACCTGCCCTTTCCACCTTCCACTGCCTCTCCTAGAGGCATTGTCAGCGCCCTCCTTGTACCACTTGTGACTCTGAGGTTGCTAGTATCTTGGTGCTTATGATGTCACTGCAGTCTCAGGTGTCACTACCATGATTTCTAGGCTGTGAGCACTTTTCCTGCTTCTGGGGTTGCCTGGGGTCTTGTGTTCTTCTGCTGGCTCTCTGCAGGCTCTCTACAGGCTTGGGTGCTGCTCCTCCATGCACCACCTGTGCTGCTGCTCTCAGGTTGTCTGGAGATGCTGGCTAAACTCCTGCCAGGGTGCTGGGTTCATGGGAGAGCTTGTTGCTGCTGTGGCCCTGGGGTCTTTTATATAGCCCCCACTGTTGGTAGAACAGTTAGTAGAACACCCCATTGTTGGGGAGCGCTACCACTTGGGGCTGGGTCACAAGTTCTACTGTGGCTCTTGAAGCCTCAGGTCACTGATGCCACTCACCACTGTTGGAAAGGGCAGGGGCTAAGCGTCATGAGTGTTGTTGCTGCTCATGCAGCTTCTGGTTGCTGGCATGTGCCAGTGCATATTGAAATCTCAGGTCAGGAGGCCTCTTTCCAGCTGGGAAAATCTGCATTTTGGCTACTGTTCCCACTGCTAGAAAAACAGGCACCATTGCCCAGGGATGGGGAGATGACAGGGTCACCAGCTCCACTCTGTGTCCTGATTCCTCAGGATGTGTGCACCAACTGCCACCAGTGGGTGTGTCAGGGTCTAAGCCACGAGTGCTGTGTCTATCCCTGTAGCCTCTGTTCACTCGTGCATGCACCGGTGTGAGCATCTGCATTTTGGATTGCCACTTCAATGGAGCAGGAAGGGGATGCTTCCTTAGTTCCACTGCCTCCTGGAGGTCCAGTCCACTCACCTTCAGATGTATAGATACATAGAGCTCTCCAGTATTCTTGTGTGCTGTGCAGGGAGTCCTTTGTTGATCAATGGATGTCCAACTGGTTATAACTTAGAGATGAGAGACAATGGGAACAATTCACTCTGCCATGATGCTGATGTCACTCTTGTTTAATTCATTTTTTGATATCACTATCTTTTTGTTTCATATATAATATTATCAAATATTTATGGAGTAATTACTATGCCAAGTACTGTTCTATGGGAGATACAAAATTGAAAACAGCAGGGTCTCTAAACATAAAGTTATTATAGTCCAGTGGAAGAGAGAGATATCCCAACAACAATAAAAATTTTAAAAATAGTGAAAATATAGTGGGTATTCCAAGGATAGGAATGGTTATTTCTACCAAAGGGTTAGATCAAGAGAAACTTTATGTAAGGAGTCATTGAAGGATTTTAAGCTAGAAAATGATATTGTCAGAAGGATACTGTATATAGATTACTTTGATGGACAAATGAAGGTTGGATCGGATAGGTGCAAATTTAGATCTGGGAAAACCAGCTAAGGAAAGATTGCAATCAGCTGGATAAAAGAATATGAGGGCCTGACCCAAGTTGTGGGGGATGGAGAAGACAAGATATAAACACTGTGAAGGATGTTGATTCAGATGGGTATATGGAGGTGGAGGTAAAGATATGTGAAATTATTCCAAAGTGTCTGACTTGACAAAGTGGAAACTTTAATCAGGATATGAGACACAGGAAAACATAGCTCTAGGGAAGGAGGCTGCGAGGATGAAATTAATTTTGGACATTTTAATCTGGAGAAGCCTGTAGGACATCCAAGTGAAAATGTTCCATTGAAGTTGATTTTATTCATGTTAATTTCAGGAGCAAGATTTGGGAGGAGGGAGGATTAAGGTTTTTTGTTGTTATGTTGTTTGTTGTTATGTTGTTAGCATATTGATGGCAATTGAAGCACGGATAGTGAATGAATTTATTCAGGGATAGTATATTGAGTAAGAAAAAGATTGAAGATAAAATCCTAAAGAATGTTTCCATTAAGTAGAAAAAATGGCAAACTGTCAATGAATGAAGCCACTCCACTTCTCAAATTGTAAAATGTGGGAAAAGAAACAATGTAATGTGTTATCAAGGAAGCCTAATACAAGAGACAGCTTAAGACAAAATAGATTAGTTGGTTGTGTCAAATATCAGAAAAATTTTATTCTGTACGACACTGTTTCTCAGCAGGAGTTGAAAAGGAATATTTGCAATTTTTCCTTCGTACTTGGCTCAGCTATCAAAAACTGATATATGAACCAAAACATGTAATTCTTGCCCTTTCTCTGTTCTTGGGAAATTATAATGCAAAGAGAATAAGCAAAGAAAAGAAGAGTTAGCTTGACTTACGTTGATATTTTGTATCAAACTAAGGAGCAATACACTAGTCATCCTTTGCCAGATTGGAGTGGGTTGTGGAGTTCAATTTTGATGTTAACTAATTTACCAGCAAGTGCTTCTAGGTTCAAAGTTGAATACGATATGACCCTTGTCCTCCAGGAGCTTGTAGTTTAACAACAAAAAATAAAAAACACAGACAGATTTTTAATGCTGGTACAACAAAATGAGAGATACTACAAATGAGAGGTACTACAAGTATTACTTGCTTTGAGAATTTACTCTTTAGTTCTCTAATTCTCCCCGACTTGAGTGTTTAGATCATAACATTTCCATTTTGTTTGAAGTGTTAAAAATTCCAAAAACACAAAGCATATCATATTCGTACGCATTTGTAAATTACTTTTAAAATTTGCACCATGGATATAAATTTCTTAATATACCAGCATGAATTTCCTAATCTGTTATCCAATGGAAACACTCAGAATAGTGTCTATATATGTGTAGATAGCAAATAGCCCACCATGAATTTGTCCCTACTAAATAATAGAGAGGAAAAATAGTCATTGCATATTTAATAATTATATTGCTCTATACATATACTCTCTCTTCTGGAATTGGAGCTTAGCACACCAAAACTTTTGATAGCAGCAAAAAAATATACGTGATGTGCTTTTAAGCAACAAAAGTAAAGCAGACAAAGCATTATACTGGTATGTAAGCCAACAAAATGTCATTAGCTTACATCAAATGAATAAAAATAATAGCAATTTTCAAACTAAATTGTTTTCAGACAAATGATCTCTGTAGTGTTTAGACTAGCAAAGTGATGTGTCTGGCGAGCTAATCACCCAGCCACATCACTTCACAATCAACTGGAAATAAATGATATTCCTCAAATTATAATTTTCCCATTACTTCTCTCACTTCGAGAGTCCAAATTTTCTCTGTCTTGGGAGCCATAAACTAAAAGATTGATATTAAAATAAAAAGAGGTTCATCTAGTGGAGAATATAGCCCATCTATGTCAATGAAAACCTGGAAGATTTAGAGCAATATTTAAACTTCAAGCCAAATGTCTTAATTAAAACATATTTTGTGAATTGGAATAAATTTTGACTGAGAACATTTTGGCTTGTTGTTTCTGTGTCATTGGGGCTTCTTTTTTCTAGTCTCATAAAACAGACCTTGTTAAACTTTCACTTTCTATGGCTAGATTTCCTTTCTCCTTCTTACCTCTCTGGCAGCCATCTATGCCAGCTAGTTATACACTTAATTATTTATCCAGGAAAATATTTTGAATCTCATCTAGAGAAGTTTTTAGTCTATAATTTATTTTCCTTCATATGTGATTTGAAACACAGTATTTCAAGGAGAAAGATACTTTTAGCTATTATGCTAAGGATTAAAAGGTGACTTTATTTCTGCTTTGATCAACATACAACGTATCATTTCTTTTGGAATACAGTAAATCCAAAATCTAACGGTAATTAGTACCCATCCAGCGGGGCTTTTATATGAAACCATCTACAACATGAACACAGGGCTGTCAGAAAGGAACAAATCAATGAAATGAGGGTATGATATATTTCTGTGTTTATAAATCAGATCTAAAGCTAAAAGTGAACATTGTGACATCCCAATATAAAGAAATTTTTGTGGATAGTCGTGACTGAATTAAGTCATTGCTAAATATGATTGTAAACCTTTTGAAAGATTCTTTTATGTTCAAGTAACTTTATAAAAACAGTGATGATTCTTTCATGTTCAAGTCACTGTATAATAACATGAAAGCTTTAAATTGTGACTCTCAAGTCCAGAGGGAGGCAAAGAAAAGAACCAGCTAGAGCACAGTGCCTACGAAAGAAAACTATCGCACTCTGCAGTCCTCTCTCAGATCAACTCTTAGAGGGAATATCAACAGTGTCTTGAGAGGCTTCTGGAAGCTGTTCTTCCAAGAACTCAATAGGAGAATTGGAAAGTGAGATTGTAATGAAATTGTAAATTTGCATTTCAAGTTTTAAGGTTTAAATGCCTCACGTTCTGAGGGTCTAATATTTTTAACTCAAATTAATTTACCATTTTATTCAAAAGCTGTAAACAACTGTATTTCTTCATACCAATTATAACAAATTTAAGCCAACAATAAACATATTTTGTTTACTTACACATTATTTAACATTATTTTAGTTGAAAAATTGGGATAGAAATAGTACGAGAGCAAGGAATGGTAGATAGATAATTAACAAATAATGACATGGAAATAATTATAAAACCTATTTTTTATCTCCTATCTTGACACATGTACGTGTGTGTGTGTGTGTGTGTGTGTGTGTATATGAAAATGAAACATTTAGTTGATAAATTAGGAATATCTACCTAACCTTTAATATTAAACAGATGGCACATGCTGTCTAGACAGTATTTATTGAATAATCATGCATAATCACAGAAATGGTTCAATAACAATGAAATGCAAATGTTAAAATATTTGCACAAATAATTACTGATTGATTTTGTAAAACCGATTTTAAAGCATTGTATCGTGTTTCACATCTGTTTTAGACAATTTTTACTTTAATATATTTCCGTCTTTTTATATATTCCACCAGCTGTTCTCTATAGTTAAATATTGTACTTAATGGTTTACTTCACCCTGGCCCCTCTAAGTCAGGGTCTTTCCTTCGCTGGGTTTGCACTCTTCTGAAATTTTCTCCTTTACTCGTTTAACTTGTGCTGCTCCTTTAGCTCTCGACTCAAGTAAAATTTCCTTGAGAAAACTTCCCTGGGTTTCCTGACTAAAATTCCTGTACTATGATCTCATAGCACTATGTTCCTCTCCTTCATATCATTTTTCACAGTTCCAATTTTCTATTTATTGGTTTGATAATTTTATTAATGCCATTTCCCTTAACAAGATAGCCATGTGGAACAGACTGTGCCTCTTTTGGCTCCCCGTTGCTTGTTTCTCCTTCTCTTGTCACAACGTCTGATATCAAGGAAATACCCAATAAGTGTTCAAGGAAGGAAGGAAAAGATGGCTGGAGGGAGGAAAATGCCAAAATAAAGCTTGTTCAGGTGAAGTAAAATAGAGCTGACTTCGTTTTTCTTCTTCGATAATAGAAAGGAATAGTTATGATGTCTCTCTTCTTCTTTTGTACATATCATTGGTTAATCAGTGGAAATCTGTAGGGCAGGACAGTTTTTCAGAGGCACCTCCTGAATTAAGAAATAAAAAGGAAAGTTTTACCCCTTGATCTCAGATTTTTAACAATTAAACAGGAATTCAAATGAAGTTCATATATATATATATATGGGTTAGTTGTTACTGCCCTCAAGTCAATTCCGACTCCTGGCAACCCTGTGTACAGCAGAGCAGAGCCCTGCCCAATCTTTTTTCACCATTCTCTCCCCTTCTGACCCTATTATCAGGCAATGCTCCTCTGCTATTCACAGGGTTTTCATGGCTGGTATTTTGGAAGTGGGTGGCCAGATCCTTTGTCGTCTTTCTTAGTCTGGAAGTTCCACTGAAACCTGTCCACCATGGGTGATCCTGCTGTTATTTGAAATACCGGTGGCATAGCTTTCAGCATCACAGGGATACCCAGTCACCACAGCATGACAGATGGTGGTGTGGTTTCCTGACCAGAAAATGAACCTGGGCCATAGCAGTGAGATCGCCGAATTTTAACCACTAGACCACCAATATATATGGGTATATTTTAATAAAGTGTAGTGAAAGTCTGGTAGAAATCATGTTTGTTATTGTGGTGAAACTGATCCCTTCTTGTATGAGAAATGTTTATTTTGGGTGCAAAGGTCATGACTATTTCTCTTACTCCTTTTTATGAAAACATTGTATAATGATGCTAACTGCAAGCACATAGATAGATGAGAGAGCCAATCCATTCCCAAATGCTCAGCAGTGCCTCTTCTCTATTTGGAGATTAGTTGGTTGCTCCACTGACAATCACAATTCAGATGAAGATTGAACTTTTTGTGTTTAATATTTCTTAATGTTATTCAAACACTCCTTAGGCTTAACATTCTTACTCAAGTCTTACCTTGACACTGTTATTTTGTTTTTATTTCTTTCCCTATTGAAATTATGAATCCTTTTCAAAGAATTATTTAAACTTTGTGCATTTACATGTTATTTTCAATGTGACTGAAAACCTTTTTACTTTCATCAATCATAACATCTGTGTATCCTTTAAATCTAGTAAAATGTTAATTGGATATAGAGGTGGAGGTGGACAGTGGGTGATGCAAAGTGTATATTTTATTGATGATCAGATTGAAAAGAACTTGAGAAAAGAGGTGCCAAGATACATAGCTCACTTTACCAAGCATTCCCTTCATACGGTCTCTTTCTATTTTAGATGTAATTTAACGCAGAGATGGTTACAAAGTGCAGGGAAACATAGGCTCCCTAAGCAAAACCAAACAATATTGACTAAGTGTTATGTCACTGGAAGCAGACTTTCAGACTCCCTGATGTTTTAATTTTTGATTTAATTTTTTGATAATGCACACAGTTGCATCTCTGTGTCGCAGACAGGAAAGAGAAAAAAATGACAAGCTAAACCATTAGGGGGTTTGTATCTACTTACCAGGTTTTTTTATACCTTCTCTATTTTTAATATCCCAAATCCAGAGGCCTCCCAGGATAATAAAAGAGATGTGACTGGGTTATTATCTGTCAAAGATAAAATACAGTGACTCATACAAAATTAAATCAAAGAGAATTGTAAAGTCTAAAATGATATCACTTTCCCCACATTCTCATAATCAAGTTCTCATTTACCTTGCGTACGTAAATATGCAGTTAGATGTTCTATCTTTTTCCTATTTCCTGCACTCTGATCAATGTCTGTATGAACTATTGCTTAGTAGAACACATCTACTTCATAAGCACTTATTTGGTTTATGAAATGAAACAAAGAAAAGTATTTTTATTCTAAAAACATCCAGTTGATTATATAAAAGTTAAACCTATTGAAAGATTTCCAATTGTTTGATTTCCAAAATTAAGGTCACGGTTCAACTCCTCCAGACATTCAGCAGCTTAGAAAGTTTTCTTTTGTCTGCATCAATTTGAATCACTTGATTTTATAACTCAAATTCTCAGGTTGGAAAATTGTATGTTTTGCTATTTTTATTTCAACCAATGCTAAGGGCTTTTAATCACAACTTTTCCATGATTAATCAAAATGACCCTTTAGCTTTGGAATCAGAACTAAAGAGTGATGATAAAGAGATAAGAGCTAGAAAAGAGAGTAACAATCACTTTTGAAATTATCACATAAACAAAAAGTAAAAATAAAGTCTGTAATCACAATTATTCTGCCTACTGTAATGATGATGAACATAAAATAAATAGCAATCTTTCTTTATTCAGTACCTATTATGTGCCATGAACTGTGTGCTCGGTATCCATTATAGATAGGTATTATTATTCATATTTTACATACAGATCAAGGATCTAGGTAATTAAACCCAAGTCCTTCAAATAGTCATTGGCTAAGATTAAACCCAATTCAGTTAGACACCAAGGCCTGCTCTCACTGTTTCTGCACTGCCCGTACAGAATAGGGTACAACCTACTCTTCACACACTGGTGAAATTCAGCTTCCTCCTTTAGCACCAATCAGATGACGCTGTATTTTCTAGCAAAGAATTTTGCTTTGTTAATCTACTAATATGACCAAATGAAACTATATATTTTTACACTTGGTGGAAACAATTCAAGGGATGACAATTCTTCAAGCACATAAAGGCTTTTTACATGGCAGGGTATTTTTTGACACCATAGGAGAGACTATATATTCATTTGTGGTACAGTGTTAAAAACCAATGGAGGTTGGATTTCTCTCTCTGTGTATGTGTGTGTGTGTGTGTGTGTGTTATAGAAGAAATTTTGTGACACTCAGGATTGGATGCCAAGGAATGAAATATAATCTATTTAGCACAACACTGGCAATCTCTCCTACAATAGTGTTACAGGGAAGCATCAGCAGCCCACACTCTGAGAGGGCTTCTGATTTTCACTACCTTGACTCTGGATTTTGTTAACTCTCTCTATTAGCAAGTTTTACTTTAGAAAGTAACCCTTACAAACCGTTAGTGACTTTTGAGTAGTTCAAGTCCCAGGTTGCCTAGACATCCGTTATAAAAATTGTGGGTAGCTGTTGATTGATTCTGCAAGTAGTGAAAGACTAGCAGACATGGAGTTGCCTAGGGACCTAGGTAACTTCTTGCAGTGCACTCTGATGATATGATTTCATGAGTCTGTGGTAATGGTGATGAGGATTTCTGTTCTTTTCAGCGCCCAAAACCCATTGCAGAACACATTCCGAAATTTCCCAGATGATGGAAGTTAAAGTTTGATTGAATCGAGAGTTATGAAATAGTGGCTAGAGGGCATACAGCACAGTTAGAGAAAGAATAAATCTCAAGTGAGAGTTTATTGTCTTCCTCAGAAGAGGGCCTAGGGTTATGGTTCTGTTCTTGCTCCATGAATATCTGCAGTGCCAGATCTTTTTATTTTCCTGATGGCTGGCTAGTACCATGGAGTAAAATGTAAATATTATTGAACAAGAAGTTCAAAGTCATGAAATGATTTAACTATTTCGTTTGTACTTTTGACATTGAACTAAAATAAAAAAATGAATGATTTATACTCTGAATTAGACAATTCTTGACAGAAGAAAGAACATAGGAAATGACTCAATTTAATTTTTTTCTATCAAAAATTCTTAGCCTTAGTTTGACAAACTTTACCTGAACAGGAAGGAAATAAACTTAATTTAGGAAACATCTGAGTGTCTACTATGTGCCAGTGGGGGTGAAGGGAGGATGCAAATATGAATTAGAAGTGATCTTTACCTTTAAGGAGCTCACAATACAGCCAGAATGACAATTAGCAAAATAATCCCATTTTTTCACATACCTTAATGAACATTCAGATTATGTTACTTCAGTGTGCACTATCTGGGGATAATCTTAGAGAGCACAATGAAACCACTTACAAATTTGTTTCCAGCTTGTTAACTAAAAACTATAGCCAGAAAAAAGATTCAGTGCTCTCTTCTTTATGGCCACGTAAAGCCTCACTCCTTTCACAGAGTTTTCCCCGTTTACTTCAAAGTACAAGTTCCTTTATTTTTAACTCCCATATTTCATATTGCCTAAATAACATCTACATAAATTCTATGGTATTTTGTGCTGCTATTTACATCTTTATGAACGAAATTTCCTGCCTTAGATTGTAAGCTATGTGAGAGCAGGATTTTTTTTTGTCTGTTTGCTACACTGCTGTACCTAGAGCATAGTAAACATTCAACAACATTTGTTAAAAGAATGAATAAGCTAATTAAAGGAGATGTTTTGTGGGGTTGGCTCCATGGCATATTGGTAAGTTCAGTGTGCTCCACTTTGGCGGCCTGGGTTCACAGGTTCAAATCTCAGGTGAGGACCTATACTGCTCGTCAGCCATGCTGTGGTGGCAACCCACGTATAAAGTGGAGGAAGATTGACACAGATGTTAGCTCAGGGTTAATCTTCCCCAAGCAAAAAAAGAGGAAGATTGGCAACAGATGTTAGCTCAGGGCTAATCTTCTTCAGAAAAAAAAGGAGGTGTTCTGTTACTCATTAATAAGCTTGACAAGCAATTCATTCTGATTGTTCTATCGTAATTGGCCAAGATACTTCTTTACAATTGGCTATTTGTTTTTCTCTTTTGCTTTAAGGCAGCAGGATGCAAGTGGATGCCTACGACCTCCCCCATATCTAAGGTGAGACTAGTGTAAAGACCAGCAAACTGTCTTTCAAGTCATGACCTACAAAAATGTACCAAGAAATCTAAGAAAAATTAGGTTACTCTTAGAAATCACATTGTTATTTCCTCCTTTCCTAATTGTGTATTTTCTAGTTTAAGGAATTCTGAGTAAAGGATGATTTTAAATATATATATATATATATAAGTATAATATATAAACATATATAAATGCTTCATTGAATCAAACATTTTTTTCTATAATTATGTTTAACTCATGTTCTCAAATATTCTTAGTTAACCAGAACCCAGATTTTGAGAAAGATCATGAGTTATTGCAGTTCTTTGCTTAATTTGCAAACTGCTAAGACTATACCTTCAAAGAATGCACTATAAACCAAAAATCATATATGTAGATTTTGAAAATCAACTGTCTTGCCATGTTTATTATTGACTATTAAAATAAAGCTAAAATAATCTGTACTCATAATTAATGAAAAAATACAAATAATACTGCATTAAATAGAATAGATTATGTACATAAATTTAATTCATTTCTGTGTAGTGAAAAACAGCACTACTCTTTTATCATGTCATTCATCTCTATTCTCTCCTTTGGCGTCATGTTCAGAAAATTTAAAATCCACGCTGATGGTCCATTTGTGTTTTCAACCTCACAATTATTTTACTTCAGCTGGTCAACTCTTACACATATTATCTTGGAAAGTGCCTGTTCTCAAAATAGAACAATCATCAACCAACAAGATCACATGGCATCATGCTCTTCCATCTTTTGTTTCCTATACTTAAACTTCCCCTTTTCAGATCATAAGCTCTTTATCATTTATTATATCCTGCTCAACTCCACTCCCCATGTCAATATTTTTCTCTCTTTAGGTCTGTTTACTACCTGATGTTTACTAAACTACTACTTTAATAGCCTATGACTTTTTAAATTAATCCTTTTATTTTGAGATAATTGAAGATTCACAAACAACTGGAAGAAATGATATAGATAGATGCTGCCTACCCATTACAGTATTTTTAACTATTAACACAATGTTGTACAGCAGATCTCTAGAACTTTTTCATCATGCATGACTAAAATATTATACACAATGAACAGCAACTTCCCAATTTCCCTTGCCCCCAGGCCCTGATAACTACTATTCTACACTCTGCTTCTATTAGCTGGACTATTTTAGATTCCTCATATAAGTGGTATCATGTAGTATTTGTTTTTCGGTGTCTGAATTATTTCACTTAGGATAATGTCCTCCGGGTTCATCCATGTTGTCACAAATGGCAGGATTTCCTTCTTTTGTAAGGCTGAATAATACTCCATTATGTGTGTAGGTGTGTGTGTGTTTTCTATATCCACTTATTTGTTGATGGGCATTTAGGTTGCATCCATGTCTTAGCTGTTGTGAATAATGCTGCAATGAACATGGGAGTGCAGATATCTCTGCAAGATCCTGATTTCAATTCTTCTGGATATATCCCAGAAATGGGATTACTGGATCATATGGTAGTTCTATTTTTAATTTTTTCAGGAGTCTCCATGTTGCTTTCCATAGTGGCTGGACTAATTTACATTCCCGCCAACATTGCATAAGGGGGCCCCTTTCTCAACATCCTCACCAACACTTGACATATTTTTGTTTTCTGATAATAGCCAACCTAACAGTTGTGAGATGATATCTCACTGTGGTTTTTATTTGCATTTCCCTGATGATTAGTGATATTAAGCACCTTTTCGTATATCTATTGGCCATTTGGATGTCTTCTTTAGAGAAATGTCTATTCACATCCTTTTACCATTTTTTAATGAGGTTATTTGATTTTTTGCCATTGAGTTGTAAGAGTCCCTAAAATATTTTGGTTATTAACCCTTTATTAGATATATGGTTTGCAAATATTTTCCTCCCATTATACATGTTGCCTTTTTATTTTGTTGATTGTTTCTTTTGCTATGCATAAACTTTTTTGTTTGATGTAATTACACTTGTATATTTAGGCTTTCATTGCTTATACTTTTGGTGTCACACCCAGGTAATCACTGCCAAGACCAATGTAAAGAACTTTTTGTCCTGCATTTTCTCGTAGGAGTTTTATGGTTTCAGGTCTTAAATTTTAATCTTTAGTCCACTTTGACTTTATTTTTGTATATGGTATAAGATAAGCATCCAATTTCATTCTTTTGCACATGGACATCCAGTTTTTTCAACAGCATTTGTTGAAGAGACTATCCTTTCTCAATCCTGTGTTCTTTAACACTCGTTGAAAATCAGTTGAACATGTATGAGTGGGTTTATTTCTGGGTTCTTGGTTCTGTTCCGTTGGTCAATGCGTTTGTTTTCATTCCAGTACCATATTATTTTAATTACTGTAGCTTGGTATAATATTTTGAAATCAGGATGGGTAGGATGTGTGATGCCTCAACTTTGTTATTCTTGCTCAAGGTAGATTTGGCTGTTCTGGGTCTTTTGTGATTCTATATGAATTTTAGGATTGTTTTTGCTATTTCTATAAAAAATTATATTTAGATTTTGATGCAGATTGCATTAAATCTGTAGATTGCTTTGGGTAGTATGGGTATTTTAACAATATTAAGTCTTCTGATCAATGAACAAGGGATGCCTGCTCATTTATTTGTGTCTTATTTCATTTCTTTCATCAGTGTTTTATAGTTTTCAGTAGACAAATCTTTCAATTCCTCGGTTAAGTTTATTCTTAAGTATTTTATTCTTTTTGATGCTATCATAAATGAGATCTATATACTTAGTCTTCCTTTAGATTGTTACTTATTAGTGCAAGTGATTTTTTATATTGATTTTGTATCTAGCAACTTCACTGAATTTATTAGTTTTAACAATTTTTTTTCTGTGGAGTCTTTAGGGTTTGCTAAATATAGATCACATCAGCAGTGAACAGTGATAATTTTACTTTTTCCTTTCAGGTTTGGATGCCTTTTACTCCTTTTTTCTTACCTATTTGCTGTGATTACAACTTCCAGTACTATACTGGAAGGAAGTGGGAAGAGTAGTCAACCTTGCCTCTTTCCTGATGTCAGAGGATAAACCTTCAGTTTTTCACTGTTGACTGATATTAGCTGTGGACTTTTCATATATGGCTTTAGTTATGTGGAGGCCATTTCTTACTTTTCCTGGTTGGCTGAGTCTTTTTATCATGAAAGGATATTGAATTTTGTCAAATACTGTTTTGATATCTATTGAGATAATCATGTGATTTTTAAACTTTGTTCTGGTGATGTGGTGTATCACACCGAATGATTTTCATACGTTGAACCATCTTTGCATTCCAGGAATTTATCCTACTTAGTCACGGAGATTGATCCTTATAATATGGTGTTGAATTTGGTTTGCTAGTATTTTGTTGAGAATGTTTGCCTGTATGTTCATCAGGAATATTGGCCTGTAGGTTTTTTTGCTGTAATGTCTTTGTCTGATTTTGATATCAGGGTAGCGCTGGCCTCACAAAATGAGTTTGGAAGTATTCCTCTCTCTTCAAATTTTTGGAAGAATTTCAAATGATTACTGTTTGTTTTTCTTTAAATATTTGGTAGAATTCACCAAATAGTTGGTGAAGTCATCTGGTCCTGGGCTTTTCGTTGTTAGAAAGTTTTTGATTACTGATTTAATCTCCTTACTAGTTATAGGTCTGTTCAGATTTTCATTTTCTTCATTATTCAGTCTTGGTATTGTGCATATTTTGAGGAATTTATCATTAGATTATCCAGTTTGTTGGTGTTTAATTGTTCATAGTATTCTCTTATAATCCTTTTCATTTCTATGACATTGTTTGTAATCTCTTTCATCTCAGATTTTCTTTGAGTCTACTCTTTCCTTTCTTAGTCTGATAGTTTGTTAATTTTATTTAACTTTTAAAAAGCCTAACTCAATTTCATTGATTTTATCTATTGTTTTTTATTCTCTATTTTGCTTATTTCTAGTCTACTCTTAATTATTTTCTCCTTCTGCTATATTTGGGCCTAGTTTGTTTTTACTTTTTCTAGTCCCTTGAGTTATAAAGTCAGATTCTTTATCTGAGATCTTTCTTTCTTCTTAATATAACCATTTATCACTATAAACTTCCCTCTTAGTACTTCTTTACTGCATCCTATGTTTTGATATATTAGGTTTTCATTTTAGTTTGCCTCATGATATATTCTAATTTCCATTTTTATTTCTTCTTTGATCCACTGGTTGTTCAGGAGTGTGTTGTTTAATTTCTACATATTTGTAAATTTTGCCATTTTCCTTTTGTTATTGAGTTTTAGTTTCATTCCATTGTGGTCTTAAAAAATAGTTGCAATGATTTCAGTGTTTTTAAATTTTTTAAGATTTGTTTTGTGACCTGTCATGTGATCTCCCTAGAGGAAGGTCCATGTGTGCTTAAAAAGGATGTGCATTTTGCTGTTGTTGGGTGGAATCTTCTGTATATGTCTCTTGGATCCGTTTGATCTATAGTGCTGTTCAAATCCTCTGTTTCCTGTTGATCTTCTGTCTGGATGTTCTATCCATTATTAAAAGTGAGGTATTGAAATATCCAAGTATTATCATTTCTGTCTAATTCTCCCTTTAGTTCTGTCAATGTTTGCTTCATATAATTACGTGCTCTGAGGTTGGTTTCATATATATTTATAATTGTTATATCTTCCTGGTGATTTGACTCTTTTATCATTGTATAATGTTCTTCTTGGTCTTTTGTGATAGTTTTTGATTTAAAGGCTTTTTTCTGGTGTAAGTGGGGTCATCCATTTCTTTTGATTACCATTTGCATGGAATATCATTTTTCCATCCTTTCACTTTCAGTCTGTCTGAGTCCTTAAATCTAAAGTTAGTTTTCCTACAGACAACGTATAGTCAGATCTCGTGTTTTTATTTTTTAATTCATTAAGCCACTCTTTGTCTTTTGACTGGGAAATTTAATCCATCTATATTTAAAGTAATTATCTATAGGGGAGGACTTACTATTGCCACTTTGTTAATGTTTTCTTTCTGTCTTGTAGCTCTTTTTTTCTTCTTTTCTCTGTTGCTGTCTTCCCTTGTGTTTTGTTGATTTTTTGTAATAACATGCTCTGCTTCCTTTATGATTCTTTTATCTTTTATGGGTATTTTCTTTGTGGGTATATGAAATGTCTTTTAGTTACAACAATATCTTTTGAGCTAATAATACAAATATCTACACTTTTCCTTCTCCCTTCCTACACTTTATGTTATTAATGTCATGAGTTATAACTTTTATATTGTGTATCCATTAACATAGTGTTATACTTACTTTAGACTTTTGTCTTTTAACTTCTGTACCTGCATTAAGACTGATTTACATACTACTGCTACATTATTACAGTATTCTGTATTTGCCTGTATATTTACCTTTACTAGTGAGCCTTACACTTTCATATGCCTCCATGTTGAGATGTAGTGTCATTTTGTATCAACTTGAAGAACTCACTTAACATTTCTCGTAAGGCAGGTCTCATGTTGATGAACTCCCTCAGCTTTTGTTTGGTCTGGCAAAGTCTTTATCTCGCCTTCATTTCTGAAAGGCAGTTACTGGATATATTATTCTTCATTGGAATTTTTTTCTTTCTACAGTTTGACTATATTATAACACTCCTTCTAGCCTAAAAGGTTTCTGTTGAGAAATCCACTGACAATCTTATGGGGGGGATTCCTTTGAATGTGATAAGTCACTTTTCTCTTGCTACATCCAAAATACTTTTTATCTTGGCCTCTTCACAATTTGATTATAATGTGTCTTTGTGTTCATACTTTTTAGGATCTGTTGAGCTTCTTGACATCCATATGGATGTCTATTTCCCTCCCCAGATTAGGGAAGTTTTTGGACATTATTTCCTTAAATAATGTTTCTGTCCTTTTCTGTTTCTCTCCTTCTGGGAATCCCATAATGAGTATATTGATTTTTTTTTTTAATGATGTTCCATCGGTGCCTTAGACTTTCTTCCCTTTCCTTCTTTTTTCTTTTCCCTTTTCTGAGTGGATTATTTCAAGTGATCTGTCTTCAAATTTTCTGATTCTTTCTTCTGCTTACGCAAATCTGCTACTGAGACCCCTCTAGTGAATTTTTTTAATTCAGATATTGCATTCTTTAACCTCAAAATTTCTATTTGATTCTTTTTTTCCATTTTTTAAAATTAAGACTTTGGTTTCTTAGAGCATTTTTAGATTCACAGAAAAATTGAGGGGAAAGTACAGAGACTTCTCATTTACCCTCCGCCCCTACACATGCATAGCCTCCCCATTATCAGCTACTCCCCCATCAGAGTGATACATTTGTTACAATTGATTAACATACCTTGACATATCATAATCACTCAAAGTCCATAGTTTACATTATAGTCCACTCTTGGTGTTTTACATTCTATAGTTTTGACAAATGTATAATGACATATATCCAGCATTACAGTGTCATATAGAGTGTTTTCACTGCTCTGAAAATCTTCTGTGCTCTGCCTATTCATCACTGTCCCCCCACAATCCTTGGTAAGCGCTGATCTTTTTACTGCGTCTGTAGTTTTGCCTTTTCCAGAATGCCATGTAGTTGGCATCATATACTATGTGGTCTTTTCTCATTGGCTTCTTTCACTTAGTAATATGCATTTAATGTTCCTCCATATCTTTTTATGGCTTGATAACTCACTTCCTTTTAGCTGTTGGATTCTTTTTTATATTTTATATCTCTTTGCTAAATTCTCATTTTTTTCATGCATCACTTTCTAGAGCTCATTGAACATCTTCTTGATGGTTATTTTGAATTATTTGTCAGGTAATTCATACACCTTTTTGTTAAGGGTGGTTTCTAGAAATTTATTTTATTCCTTTGATTAGAACGTTTTTCTCTGTTTCTTCATGTTCCTTGTAACTTTGTGTTGTTATCCACACATTAGGAAAACAG
Organism: Equus quagga; assembly: GCF_021613505.1. Lineage (NCBI taxonomy): Eukaryota > Metazoa > Chordata > Mammalia > Perissodactyla > Equidae > Equus > Equus quagga. The sequence goes on from NC_060276.1 coordinate 50,308,087, forward strand.
CCACTTAGGGCCAGCCCCAATTGCCTAGTGGTTAAAGTTCAGTGTGTTCCATTTCAGTGGCCCCGGGTTCAGTTATCAAGTGTGGAACCACACCACTCATCTGTCACTGGCCATGCTGTGGTAGCAGCTCACACAAAAAAAGAAAAAGAGGAAGATGGTCAATAGATACTAGCTCAGAGCAAAACTTCCCCAACAAAAACAAAAACAAAAACAAAACAACTGCCTCTCCCAGTCTTTATGGACTGGTTTCATATAGGGAAAGACTTTCACCAACCAGCCTGGGTATTGATTCTGGGGGCCTCTCAAACGTTTTGTGGATTTGTATTGTCTGAGACTTGTGCACACATAAGTGCCTAGTTAGAGGGATTTGCTGGTTTCTTTTTTTCAGGAGCTCATAATTTCTTGTCCCCTCTAGTTTTGTCTACTGTGCTGTAAGTCCTCTGAAACAGCAATATGAGCCCCATGTCTTTTATTCTCTGTGGCCCCCAAACATTTAGAGCATGCTAGGTTCTGTCTGCTGTCAGAAACATTTGATCTTCCCACAAGCCGTGTAGGTGATACTGTTTTTCTACATCCTCTCCAGCATTTGATACCACTACTATTTTTTTATTTTTGCCCTTCTGATAGATGTGTATTAATATCTCCTTATGACGTTAATTTGCCTTTCATTGATGACTAATGATGTTAAACATCTTGTCATCTTGTTGTTTGTTGTTCATGCTATCAAGTCAATTCTGACTCCTAGCGACCCTGCATACAGCAGAATAGAACCCTGCCCAGTCTTTTTTCGGCCATCCTCTCATCTTCCGGCACTATATCAGGCAATGCTCCACTTTTTCAGAAGTGAGTGTCCAGGTCCTTCTTCCTAGCCTGTCTTAATCTGGAAGCTCCACTGAAACCTGTCCACCATGGATGACCCTGGTGCTGTTAGATATACTGGTGGCATAGCTTTCAGATTCACAGCAACATGCAGCTGGCACAGTATGACAACTGACAGATCAGTGATGTGGTTCCCTGACTGGGAAACAAACCCAGGTCATGGCAGTGACAGTGCTGAAATTTCAATACTAGACAACCAGGGAATACATCTTTACATATGCTTATTTGCCATCTTTATATTTTCTTTGGTTAACTGTCTCATCTTGTCTTTTGCCTGTTTCCTAAGTGGATTGTTTGGTTTTTCACATGAGTTATAAGAGTTCTTCACATATGGTAGAAAGTAGTCCTCTGTAAAATATGTGCTTTGCACTTATTTTCTCACAATTTGCCACTTATCTTTTTATCCCCTTAACAGAACCTTTACCAAAGCAAAATGGTGGTTTTTAAAAGTTTTTATGAAATCTTACTTACAGATTTTTTTACTGTTATGGATCATGGTTTTAATGTCAAGTCTAAGAGTAATTGCTTAGTCTTTACTTCAAAGCTCTTCTTATTTTTTAAAATAAAAGTTTCATAATTTTATGTTTTACATTTATTTATTCTACTACTTTTCTATTTTCCAAATAATTAATTTCTGATTTTACCTCTCTATAACTTTGTGTATGTTCAAAATTTGCCATTAAAAAGTAAAAACAATTAGTGGAAATATAAAATATTAGAGATGTTTTAGTAATCCTTATTTCTGTGTAGGGCAAAGCACACAAAAGTGAAGGATGTTGATATTTTTGATAACACAAACAAAAAATGCAACATATCACTAAACAACCTCTAATATAAAAAGAAGCTAATAATAATATAAATGGGCATATATGGGTGCCTCTAGTTTAAGTAAATATTACATTGCTTGCATATATATTTTAATTAGTTAAATAAAAGTGATTGTGGCAGACGTGAAAATTCACCTCTCAGATCTCCAACTGTAGGACGTAATTGACTCAAAGGCTGAACTATTTTGCTCTGAAGCCACATCCCCCTGGACTGCTGTCGCTTGATAAGTAGGTTTGCTAGGGTAGACCTGTATGTCAGAGAACTGAGACTCCTCACAAGGGCAACTGTTCTGACAGATACCTTTGGCTTGAGTACTCTGAATTGGCAATGGCGAACCTTCTCAGAAGTGTGCTTCAGTCTAAAACTCTTTCACACAACTTCCCATCCTTCCCTATCTCCTTCACAAGAATCAGACCTGTATCATGGCCTGGTGGCTCTCTCAGTCACCCCAGACTCCTTCATTCCCTCCAGCAATTTACCCTAGTAAATCTCTCTTATGTTTGATCACATTTTGGCTTCTGCTTCTTGAAGACACTAGACTAACATGAGCATCAAATAAGTCTACAGGTGGAAAATAGCCAAAATTTGTTTCAATTCGATTTTTTTGTTTGCTTTTTTTTTAAAGATTAGCATCTGAGCTAATATCTGTTGCTAATCTTCTTTTCATCTTCTTCTTCTTCTCCTCAAGCCCCCCAGTACATAGTTGTAGATTCTAGTTGTAGATCCTTCTGGTTGTGCTGAATTTGATTTTTTAATGAGCATTATATTTTGTTTTGTTTCATCTTGCACTTGTGTTACTTGATGGGAAGGTTTGAAATTAACACTAAATTGAGCAATTGTTATGACCAGAGCTATGAAATGTATGTCAAATACAATCATGTGAAATACTTCTCTACAGTGACATTGTATTTTTTTTAAAGCAATATATGGGTGAGTTTTCAGTCAATTCCCACAGCACTTAACAAATATTTCTAATATAATAGTTATCTAATTGTACTATCATAATTTGTTTATGTACATCTGTTCTTCTATATTGTGAAATCTTCAAAGTAAGAAAGTGTTAAATATGTGATTAAACCTATTACATACTGGCTTATCCTACAGAATTGTAATAGAAAACACCTGTCCTTTAATTCCCATGTGTAAATATTCTTCTCTTTTACACTACCCCAACTCAAGGAAACATCCATCCTTAAAATATTTTTACAAGCCCTATTCTTTTTTTCTGTTTTAAGATTAAAAAAGTAAATATTTTGCTGTTTCTTACAGGGAATAAGAGTAGAATATTTTACGTTTAAATCTTTATAATTAAAATTGTATGTCTATCCCTCTTGCCTCAAAACCTTGACGTATTTCGAATAAGGTACCTTGTTCAACAAGAAATTAGTAGAGAACAATAGATTGCTTATTTTATACCCTGATTCATGAAATCATTTGTCCTTTCCAATTAAAATGCCTTTTATTTGTTTTTCTTTCTTAATTAGGTGGCTAGAAATTCTAGTGCTATGTTGAATAAGAGAGGTGATAAAAGGAATCTTTGACTTGTTTCTGAATCTAGAGAGAAAGCAGACAATCTTTCACCATTAAGTATGTTGTTGGCTGTAGGCTTTTTGTAAAGGCTCTATATAGGTGAGATAGTTTCTCCTGACTCCTAATTTGCTGAGAATTTTTCTTATGAATGGGTTTTGTCAAGCGTTTTTTCTGCCTCAATTGATATAATTATATATCTTTTCTATCCTCTTCAAATTGTGGATAACATTGATTTTCAAATATCAAACCAGATTTGCATACCTGGAATAAATCCCCCTTGCTAGTGGTGCATGTATTGTTCTTTTGATATATTGCTATATTTGATTTGTTAATATATATTTTCTTAATGTGGCCAGTGTGACTGGGAAGCTAACATTTTGATATAAATTTATTTTAATTATTTAAATAGTCACATGTGTCTAGTGGCTACCATATTTGACAGTGCAGGTAGCCCCTTCCAACTGATGTTTTATTTGAACTTTTTTAAAATTTAAAATAAATTTTTTTATTGAGGTTTAATTGAATATTAGATTACTTTAAGATGTATAACACAATGATTTGATATTTGTATATATTGCAAAATGATCACTATAATAAGTCTAGATGACATCCATCATCATGTTACAAAAATCCATCCATCATACATGGTTACAAAAATTTTTTTTCTTGTGATGAATTCTTTTAAGATCTCTCTTAGTAACATTCAAATATATGATACAGTATTATTAACTATAGTCACTATGTGGTAGAGTACATCACCATGTGGTAGAGTATGTCTCCATGAGTTACTTGTTTTATAACTGGAAGTTTGTACCTTATGACTCCTACTATTTTTTTAGTATATATGAGTCTAAGTTCATGATAGATGTAAGTCTGTATTTTTCTATTTTTGTACTATTTTTGCCTGGTTTTGAAATCATGATAATAGTAATTTTATAAAAAATGAATGAGGAATTGTCCTTTTTTCTATTTTTCTACGAGATTATGCAAAATTTGTATTAATTTTTCTTTAAATTAGTTGGTGGAATTCTCTAGTGAAACCATCTGGACTTGGAGATTTTTAACAATGAATTCAATTTCTTTAATGGTTATAAGGCTATTCAGAGTGTTTATTTGATTGTCATTGAATTTGGTTGGCTTTTGATTTTTCAGGATTTGGTCCATTTTTATTAACTTGAGGAATTTATGTGCATGTCTGTAGTATTACCTCACTTTTCTTTTAATGGTTACAGGATCTTTAGCCATATTCTCTGCTTCATTCTTGATACTAGTGGTCTGTGTCTTCTCTATTTTTGTAGAGGCTTCACAATTTTATTGATATTTCGGAAGAGCAATCTTTCTGTTACATTATTTTTCTCTGTTTTCCTATTTTAAACTTCATAGATTTCTATCTTTATATTTATTATTTTCTCCCTTCACGTTTTTGGTGTATTTTGCTCTTTTGTTTCTAGTTTCTTGAGGTTGGAATTTAGATTAATTTGATGAATCCTTTCTTCTTTTCTCATATAAGCATTTGAAGATATACATTTCCATCTTAACACTGCTTTATCTGCATCCTACATGATTTGATAATTTGTATTTTCATTTTCACTCACTTCTATGTATTTTTGAAATTTTCTTTGAGACTCCTGTAACCCACAGAGCATTTAGAAGTGCACTTTTTGATTTCCATGTGTTTACAGATTTTCCTCTTTTCTTTCCATTTTTGGTTTCCAGTTTGATTCTGTTATGGTCAGAGAACATACTCTGTATAAATTAAAGTATTTTTAAATTTGCTGAGGTTTGTCTCATCTATCTTGGCAAATGCTCCACAGATATTTGGTAAAAATACGAATTCTATTGTACTTGGGGTGGAGTGTTCTAGAAATATCAACCGGATAGTGTTGGTTAATTCTTTTGTTTACATATTCTATATAATTGCTGATCTTTTGTATATTAGTTCTATCAGTTGCTAAGAGAACGACATTATAGTCCTTAACAATTATGGGCTTGGCTGTGTATGTATTTGCTTCATCTATTTTCAGATTTTGTTTTTTGGTGTATACACATTTAAGATCATTATAAACTCCTTGTACATTGACCTTTTTATCATTACGTAATGTCTCTTTCCCTCTAGGAGTTTTCTTTGCTCTGAATTGGTGATTAGTATCAAATTAATCTGATACTAATCTAAATATACCTTTATTTATTTGATTATTGTTGACATATCATTTCCCATGATTTTAATCTGAAACTATATATGTCGCTGAATTTGAAGTGAATTTCTTCTAATTAGCATATAATCAAGTTTATTTTTATTTTTACCCACTCTGCCAATCTATGGCTTTTTGTTGGTGCATTTACACCATTTATATTTAATGTAATTATTGAGGCATTGGTGCTTAAGTCTGCTATTTTGTTATTTATTCTCTATTTCCTCTGTTTCTCATTCCTTTGTCCCTCTCTTCTTGACTTCTTCTGGGTTCCTTGAATATTTTTAAAAGTTCTATCTTGATTTGTTGATAGTACTTTTGAGTGTATATCTTTGTATAGTTTCTGTAGTTGTTCCTCTGGTTATTACTATAAATGTATTACACTTATATATATGACTTACTTACCACAGTCTATTTGAATCAACATTTTACCACTTTGAGTGAAGTATGGAAACCTTACTTCCATTTAGGTTCCTTTACCTTCCCCACTTTTAAATATTATTGTTTTGAGTATTCTATTGTGTTATAATTTTTGTTTTAGTCCTCAAATATGATTTATAAAACTCATGAAATGAAGGATAGTACATTGTATATACCTATATTTCTACCCTTTGTGCTTTCTTCCTTTCTCTTGCTTTAAGATTTCTTCTCTTATCACTCATTTTGTGTTTAAAGAACTTGTTTTTGCCAACTTTTAAAGATTGGTCTGCTAGTTCATAGTTGTTTTGATTTTCCTTAATCTGAGATTGCCTTTATTTTACCTTTAGTCCTGAAAGAAAATTTTGGTGAATATAGAATTCTGGATATTGACAGTTCTTTTTTTTTTTTTTTCTTTTTGCATTTGCAAATAGTGTGCCACTTTCTTCTGGCCTCCATAATTTCACATAAGAAATCCAAGATTAATTAGTGTTCCCTAGAAGAAATGTGTTGTTTCTCTCTGTCTGCTCCTAAGATCTTTTCTTTGTTTTCAGTTTTCAGAAGTTTAATATTGATATGTTGTGGCATGGGCATCTTTGGGTTCATCGTGCTTGGAGTTCATTCAGTTTCGTAAATCTGTACATTTATGTCTTTAACTTAAAATGGGGAGATTTCAGAAATTATTTTTTCAAATACCCTTTCTTCTCTCCTTCTGAGACTTTGATGATACAAATGTTGGGTCTTTTATTATTGTCCCACAGGTCTCTGAGGTTATGTTTTCTTTCAGTCTATTTTCTTCAGATTAGATAAATTCTATTGATATGTCCTCAAGTTCACTGATTTATCTTCTGTCATCTTGACATTTTTATTGAGCCCATCCTGTTAGATTTGTATTTCTGTTATCCATTTGTATATATAAGTTCTATAATTTACATCTGGTTCTTGTAAACAATTGTCAGGAAATGTTTATGGTGACAGTTTTAAAATCTTTGTCAGATAATTTCAACATCTAATTCACCTCAATGTTGCCATCAGTTGACTGTCTTTTTGCATTCAGTTGTGATTTTCCTGGTATTGGTATGATGGATAATTTTCAATTTTGTTGTGGACGTTGTGTGTGTTACTTTAGAGCAGACTTCCCAGGCCAGGCTTCATGCTGTGGTGCATTCTCTCTTGCAGGTGCCGCTTGGTCACCCTGGTGTCTCTTGTTTGGCGAGGAGAGTCTCAGGTCAATGTGGGCAAAGAATTCACTAGGCTTTATTGATTTTATAGTGAGATCTCTCTTGCTGCTGCTTCTTGGCTAGTCTGATATGTGTGGTTTGTGGAGTGGAGTCTTAGGCTTACAGGGATAAACAGCTTTCCAGGCCATGCCACTTTTTGTGGCAGAATCTTTCTTGCAGTTTTCTCTGGTCTCCCAGTATCTCTAGTGGGAAATGTGAGTCTCAGGCCTGTGGAGACAAAGGAGTTTCCCAGGCTTGCCTATTTTTTGTGGTGGAATCCCTCTTGATGATGCTACCCAACCATGCTAGTTCCTCTCAGTGGGAGTATGAGATCTCACACAAGGAAGAAATACACCTCCCTTGGTTGTTTATTGTCAGCAAGGATCTTGACCAGTCACACTTGCTGATGGTGTGGGTTCACCTGGTTTTGTCAGAGGGACTCACATTCAATTACGTGGCAGAATCAGCATACTTGAGCTGCCTCTGTGGCAATGTCCAGAGTCAGGAAGCATCGAGACTGGATTAGTCTTCTATGCTACTGTAGCAAATCACCAAAAACTTGGTCGCTTAGAACAACACAGATTTACTATCTTATAGTTCTGGAGGTCAGAAGTACAAAATGAGTTCACTGGACTAAAATCAAGATGTCATCAGGATTTTATCTACTTTGGAGGCTCTAGGTAAAATCTATTTCCTTGTCTTTTCCAGCTTCTAGAGGCTGCACACGTTCCTTGACTCATGAGGATACATCAGTCTGACTTATGCTTCTGTTGTCACATCACCTTCTCTGACCAAGACCTTGCTGTCTCCCTCAAATAAGGACCCTTGTGATTATATTGCCTCACTGGATTACTGGATAATCTAGGACAGTTTCTTTATCTTAAGGGTCGTAATGTTTTTTTCCTGCTTTATCTCCCAACATCCACCCGGTACATAGTTGTATATCTTAGTCGCAGGTCCTTCTAGTTGTGGCATGTGGGACGCCACCTCAATGTGGCCTGACGAGTGGTGCCACGTCCACACCCAGGATCCAAACCGGCAAAACCCTGGGCCACTGCAGCAGAGTACACCAACTTCACCACTCGGGCCACGGAGACGGCCCCCCAAGAGCCATAATTTAATTACATCTAAAGATTCCCTTTTACCATATAGCGTAACATATTCACAGATTTCAGGGATTAATCTGTGAACATCTTTGGTGGAGGGCATTATTCTACCTACAAGAGTTGCCTTCTTCTGTTCGGTAGAATTGCCATAAGATGCCCTGCCACAGTCCTGGAGTCCCTAACCAGTTTTCCCTCCTCTTTTCATCTTTCATAGATCTCCTTTGGCTTTCTTTGCATTATTTCTATGGCTTATAATTGCACATGGCAGGGAGGAATGTGAAAAATTAAGATTATGCTATCTTGTCCCAATCAGAAAAAGCTCTATTATCTTGTATCCAATTTGAATTGCATTTCTGGTGATGTAAAGGCCTTAGAATTTTTGACCCCTGAATATTTCTTTGTCTTCTCTGCCAGTTCCTTAGCCTGAATCATGCCCACTATCCACCTATCTGAATGCTCCCAGACAGCAGAATGCTACTGAATAAAGTAATGTAATAAAACTGACCTTATCCATTACATGTTATGCTGAACAAAAAGAGTCTTTGGTGTTACTAGATGGTTTTATTTTGAGGACCTAGAATAACCCTAAAGCTTGTATTCTATACTTACTCCCCTTTCCTGATATCCTGAAATTTCCACTCAACATCTGGCAGATATTATCTACAATAGGTGGTATTAAGATTAAGGACATATGGCTTGTCTCTGGTCCTCTGCTTCATCATACCTTTGTTTTTTCATCATGCCCTTTCTTCTTGATTTAAGGAGAGAAGCATACCTCTTATGTATAAAGCTAATAGTGTCTTATTTACTTATGACAACAATGCTTATAACTTCCTTCAAATTTTTGCTGATGTCGCTTCTCTTTTTAAGCCTCTCTACATGGATGTTTTCTTAGCTCAAAACATATTTATATGGGCAAAGAGAATTATAGGGAGGTAGAATAAAAATCCAGTTCTGCTATGTATTAGCTCTTACTTTTTCTTCCTAAGCTTCCGTTACCTCTTTCTAAAATTGTGGTAGCAATAATATCTATCTCATAAAATTGAGGCAATTAGAATACTTGTTAGCTTCCAATAAGCTGTGTCTACCCTTATTGATATTATTGTTTTCATCATTTTTATAGCCTCTGTAAACCACTCTTGTTCTTTTCTTACATTATTTGACTTCTTTATTGCCATCAATTTCCCTCATTTCCCTCCAAATATGGACATTTCCCTAAATTCAGTATGTAAGTTTTATATTATTCTGTTTCTATATTTTTCCATTGTTTTGAATGACTACAGATGGCTCTAAATTTTATCTTCAGTTGCAGCCTCTTTTGGGAGCACGAATTGCCAAGCCCTTACCAAAACATTCTTTATTAAGTGTATTCCTCCATATAACTGGAGTTATTTCCACTCTCCACATTCCGAATCGTTGTATGAGTCTCCTTATGGACCTCCCTGCCACAAATCTTTCACTATTAACAATCCATACTGCATATTGTTTGGATCATAGCTCTCATCTGCTCAAAAAACTTCAATGTCTCCTTGTGTGAGACAAGTATACTACTTCGCTGACATTTAGAGACCTCCAGAATTTATCCCGATCTTCATTTCCAGTCCTTTTCTTACAAATCCAATACCTGAGACTGCTGCTCCAACTAAACTGGCTGACTACTCACTATCCCTTGAATATACTTAGAGTTTTGAAATCCCCATGTTTCATACCCACAAGTTTCCTCACCTTGATGTAGCCTTCTTCTTCTTTGATTAAACTTTATAGATCTTTCAGGGCTCAACTCATAACCTCAGGGAAGCTTTCCCTCAGTCGTTCTTCCCCTTGCCTTCTCAATCTCATATAAACTTCAATTGCACTTAATGTATGTTCATTCCTTTGCATGTGCAGTTCATTTGCTTGTGTGCAAGTTTATTAAGTGACCATTCTTTGAATGTCTTCTATATGAAAGACACTGTACTAGACCCTGGAAAGAAATAGTATTAATTCTTCAAGAATTTTCATACATTGTCTTAAATTAATTGCACATTCATTGTGGGCAGGGTTGTGTTTGATTCTTAGGTGGTCCACAGTAGAAGGTACTGTTGACATCTGTGGATGTTGTAACAAAGGTAACTGTGGCATTCCAGACCATTCCAGGAAGCTGCTCCCTATAGACCAGCTGTTGGTGAGCCAATGACAGAAATTTGCTTCCCACAACCACAGGCAAGTGACACATGAATAAGATATTACTGTGGGTCCATTGATCTTTCTGGGAAATGCTGAGGACCGTTGCATAGAGGGGAAGACTTTGTCTGCTCACACCTCCGTGGTGTTGGGTTTAGACCCAGCTGTGGTGGTAGCCCTGACCGTAGCTGCTGTCATCCTGTGTCTTGCCAGGAGACATCATGCTGCTTCCCACTTTTGATGTTCCCTGTATCAGCTTCCAATAAAAAAGAAAGTGAATACATTTAAAATAAACAATAAGTTATGTTACCTATTATGCTCAGTACAGTGCCATGCATGATACCCAGTGATCAATAAATATTTGTTGATTACTAAGTTTTTGTTAGAAGAAGTTTTAGTTGAATAGGTTTGCATAGGCAAAGTTTGTCTTATATATGTTAGAGTAGGTGTCCTGAAATTGGAAAGATTTCAGCTATGTTGGCATATAAGAGCAGGTTAGTCAGTACGGGAAAGTATAAAAAGTCAACTGGGTATGATTATAAATATATGAAAAAGTTTAATGAAGACAGCAACAAACATTCCAATATAAACTTGCAACATAGGCTAATTTGCTGCATAGACTAAAGGACATTTTTTCTACCTAGGGAGTCAATAACTAGTAGACTGCCTTTCCTATTCCTTATTGGATTGCACCTACAGCTGTCTCAATTGTTCTTGCCATTTTAGTGTCAGCCTACTAGACTATTAAATGCAATGTATGATGGCAACAGCTGGACAAGTGCTGGGCTATTGTGTCTAATTATGGTAGCAGATGGCTATGCCATGACAATTAGTCTTGAAATGTGCAACACGCTGAAAATACGAATTTTATCCTACTTATGCTCATGGTTTTAAATTATAAGAATCATAAGGAACAGTACATGCCAATAAATAAGTATTAAGGTAAAACAACCACTGTTAGCTATCTGCTTTTAAATCACTTTAAAAAAAATCTCGATAATGAAATCATCTCTTTAAATCCTGCCCTAGCTAATGATACTGATGCTATAATGATAGTTCTAGCATATTGTCAAATTTGACTTTTTCCCCCAAAAAACTCTTAAGAGAAGAATTCTATGAAGGAAATAAAGCATTTACTTCTGTAATAAGAACTACTTTGCCCTAATAAATAAAATAGTTAAACTTCTTTAATACACACTTGTATTTGACAAACATCATCCATTCTTTAGTGAGAAAATTCCTATAAAAAGAGAGCTATTTTTCAAGATGTACGTAAGTTCAGGGAATTGTTCTTTTGATTAGATGGTTATTGCCAATGGAAGGCTTATTTTGTGACCAATTTTACCCGAGTCATGGTGAAACTTTGTCTTATAGTATTAAACATCAGTAAATCAAACACATCAGGTACTACGGATGTTTATTTCTAAATTACTAAAAGTTCTTCTTTCTCCATTATCATCACTCAGCCTGAATCATTGAGTTCATATTAATTTTCATGCCAAAACCCACTCATTCATGGAAAGCAACAAGATTTAGGGAAAATACAATGGATCAGGAGTCAGAAAAATGATTTTAGTAGTGTCCTTTGCTAACTAATCCGACCACTTTAGTAAGAAATGACACTACCAAATTTCAGTTTTCTAATCAGTGAAATAAGAGTAACATCAGTCCTGTTTCCCTCAGCACTGTTCTGATTAACAAATTAAGTCATGTCAATGAAAACATTTTGAAAATTGTAAATCATAGTATAGATAAAAAGGAAATGTTACCATTACCTTATTTGGGCAATTTCTACCCTCAGGACCTGAAAAATCTTTTAACTATTACTACTCCTTCTTTAGAAAGAGTGAGCAAAACAGCTTAATCTTCGAATACGTTGACTCATGGCTTACATATTCATTGGCAGTTTAAACAATAAAGAAATATCATCTTAAAATCTTTACAGGTAATTTGGATTTACAGATCTGATGGTCTTGTAGATTTATAGATCTTAAAATCATAGACTTTGACAAGAAGGGACCTTCCAAGTCATGTAATCCTTACAACAACATCCCTGACTTCTTGTCTTCCAGCCTGGGCTCAAATACCTGGAATAACAGAGAGTTTACTTTCTTAAATAAATATCAGAAAAAGCTTCCAAAACTTCTCCATACATCTTCTGCCCACTGGAATGTTGATTTTCTTGAAGACCACACAGAACAATTCCAGTAACTTTTTCTGCATGACAGCTTTTCAGATATTTAAAGGTATATTTCAAGGCCGGCTACATTTCTTTACCCCAGGTTAAACTTTTGCTGTTCCTTCAAATGCTTTCCATATGGTACAGTTTAGTTAGTTCATAGAAAAGCTATTGCAGTGATCCAGAGGAAAGGCAGTGAAAACCTCACCTAGGGTACTTGCTCTGGGAATGAAGAGAAGGGATCAATGCAAAAATATATTATGGGGCTAGCACCAATGGGACTTGCAAAACAATTGGTTTTGTGTGGCAAGGAAGGAATCAAAGGAATCAAATCAGTGTCATTTGAAGATGACACTAAAGTTTCAAGCCTACGTCAATAGGAAGATATGAAATGGAAAGAAATTGGCATTATCAGCATAAAGAAAATTAGGAAGAAGAGTTTGAGAGGGGAGAAGCTAAGCTGATGTTTAAAAATATAGTTTTAGATGTGAAAAGGATATACAAATGAAAATGAGTAACTCAGATTTAAAAATGTGGACGTAGAACGCAAGGGAATATATAAAACTTAAGATGTGAAAGACGAAGTATTTGAGACTGGCTGGTAAAAATAAGTATGTAAAATAGATCAGTTATAACAATGGTAAAGTAGAGAACACGTGCTTAATTTGCATGCTGAGCAAACAAGTCATATCTGTGAATCATGCTTGGTAGGAAACTGCAAGTTTATATCTTTGTTATGTATAGAGAAGAGAGCTAAGGAAAAAAATCCCAGAAAATAACATGCTTTCATAGGAGGCTAAAACGGGGCCAGAAAAGCAGACTGCATAGGTCCGTGAGACTGAGGAGTGGTCGGGGAAGGACGAAGAGGAGAGCTAAGAGCGTGCACGGAATGGCAGCAGCCAGGAAGGAGGCAAACAAGTTAAATAAGTCAAATGACAAACAGAACTAAGATGAGAAAGAGAAAAGCCTGTTGAGTGTTTTAGTTAGTGACCTTTGAGTGACACAGTACACGTTAGAGTAGCATGGGACGGTTTTACAGAATGATTTGAGTAAGGTTTTAGAAGTATGGATAGATTATTCTCTTAAGAATTTTGAAGTGAAAGCAATTAGGGAAAGGAAAAGGCATTGCAGCTGGAGGGGGCATGAGGATTTAGGGACTTTTTTGGTTTTGTTTTTATTTTTTTCTCTGAATGGGGACATCTTGAATTTGTTTTTATAATGAAGGGAAAAGATTTGGCATCAAGTGAGAGATTGAAAATAGTTGAAGGAAAAGCCTGAGATGAGGAAAGGGAAAGAGAAGGAATCTAGGGTCTTAGAAAGGAAGAGATCAAATGTTTTCTCTGAGACAGGAGGAAAAAGATGATAGCTATAAATATAGATTAATTTCGAAATTGAGAAGAGAGACATTGAGGGAACTCATGCTGTGATGATGCTTCCAACCCAAATTAGATCGTGGTCATGTTTGATAATATTTAATTCAAGAAGAACTAGAAATACAATTAAACAGCAAAGGAATATAAATTAAACACGTTCCATATGTGTTTTAAATTACCTATATTAATAATTAGTTTTCTAATTAAAAGTTTAAGTCAAATTTAACTGTTCTAATTATAATGATTAGAATTGTATTTAATATAATTCACAATAATTAGGTATATATATTACTTATTTGCAAGGAAAGCCCCTTAACCAAGAATGTAAAGAATAACACAAAGTTCTAGAATATTAACTCATTTGTGTACATGTAATATTTTGTGTTGTAAAATATCCACTAAAATAAAATTCACCATTTTTTGTTCTTATGTTTTTCCTTAAAATGAATTACTAACAGTTTTTGACATTGATTCTCTTGGTTGATGCAATATACTCATAATGAAAAAGCAATACAACCTCAAAGAGGTATTGTTATCCTGTGGTACACTCCTTTCTTAAGCATCACAGGGGACGCAGACAACATGTTTCTTCTCTCTCACAAGATTTTTCTTATAGTTTATTGAGGTATACTTGACACATGAACAGTCTATATGTTTGAGGTGTACAACTTTGTGTTTTGATGCATATACATTGTGAAAGGATCACCACAATCAAGTTAATTAATATATCTATCATGTCCACATAGTTTTCTTGTGTGCTGCGTGTGTGTGTGGTGAAAAGACTTAATATGAGATCTACCTTCTTAGCAAATTTCAAGTATACAATACAATATTGTTAGCTGTAATCACTATGCTGTATGTTAGATCTCAGTAATATATTCATCTTGCATAACTGAAACTTTGATGATGTTGGTCAAGGGTACAAAGTTTCACAAGATTTTTGATTAAAAATTTCTGATTAAAATTTCTTGGTAACTCTGTCACCTAAAGCTGCTTTTGAAGCAATGCTTTCCCCATTGGAAGATAAAATTTTCAGCTTATAAATGTGAACATATTTTTCAACACAATAAAGTGATTTTCTCCTTCTGGAGTCATTTTTCCAAATATTCTTACATATATCCATTGATGTAAATCCTAAAATGTGTAAATACGGCATCAATTATATACTCTATGACTAGGAATTTGAAGTTTAAGATAAAAAAAACTCCCTAGGGATCTCAGGAAGATACTTTTGTTGCACTTACTGTGCAACGTGGTGTGATGTTCACCTTACGGAACTCAAATTTTATGTTTTGTTTCAGAATACTTGGACACGGCAAGCCTTTGAAAGGGGTGTTTATTATATATTTCAAGACATGTGTTGGATATTCAGATTTCTCTTTATGGATAGACCCAAATACAATGTGCAAATGCAAACACTTCCACTACTCCATTTGTTTCCTCTATGAAAGAAAGAAGTAGATGTGGATTCATTTCTCTTAGAGCTTAAAAAAACCCATATTTTCTCTAGAACTCACTGACTAATTATGTTCTATTATTTACATAATATTTTCATAATGAAGAAGAATCTAGTTACAGGCATAAAACAGTGACATCATTATGTGTGAAATCTCTTGAGAGGAATGGCTAAGGCAGAACCGATTCTTTCAAACAATATTACTGAAAACTCTGTATAAAGTAAGTTATATTGTAAACGTACAGTCTTAGTCATTAAAATGAAAGTGCCAGAGTCATGCTGACATTGTGGAGTGCTGCTGCTAAATGCTGGAACACTTGCATACAACACCTGACTCATTAGAATTCTCCAAACTATTGTTCAAACAAGATGAGAGCAATGTACTGTTCATAACTAGGTTTTGTATTGCAGTGCAAAATAACCTTTCCATAAAAGGGTAATCACCAAAAAAAGCACCTCGTTGGAAAAACCTTTTTGATTGCAGAGAAGTAATGGAGTACTCTGTGATACAATCAAAACTGCTCTGTGCATTTGAAATCACACAGAGAGAAAATAAAATATGTGCTCTGGCTTCATACCACCCAAAAAGACTTTTATAAACAAACTTCATGTACTTCAAAAGTTATTAGTTCCTGTTAACAGACTTTGTTTGGCAGCCATTTTGAGCTATAGGCTATTACATATTCATCTGAATTAAAAGGTGCTTCATTTTCTAGTTAATAATCAATTTTTAAATTTATGTATCAAATGGATAGCTAAAGCTCCTACACACCCAAATGTTCTAAAATACAATTGGTTTACCCAAAGAACAATCTCTACCACAAGCATAATTTTCAAGTAACTATGTTTTTAGATAGAATATTTACTCCAAATTGAATTTATTTCCTTAGTGATCTTTGCTAGCGTTTGTTTCCCCAATGTTGTTGAAGAAAATATGAAGTTGATTCATAGAAAACTTAGTGAGGTCCCAGTGATGACAGATCATCTTGAGAATTGATAAAAATCATGCATTTTGAATCTGTGCACTCATCTCTAATGTCTCCGCATCTGAATTATTTAAACAATACTTTGAAGACTATTTTGTGGGAAAGTTGTGGAACCTTATCACTTGGACCTGTGTCATTGAATTCTTGTTTTGAACTCAGAGCAAAAAAGAAAGAATGTTATCAACTTTGAAATACCTGCTTGCTCGCACATCTACCGTCAGCACTTCTAAGTATTCTCTAGGCTTTCAATTGTGCGCTCCTTAATTGGCATCTTAGTTGGTCAGTTAATAAAGTTTGTTTTATATCTTAATTGTAGAAGAAGCTCTTAATTTAACGTGTGATATCAAGAACATGCTGGATGGAAGAGGTGAGCTATATTTGGCTCAACTCAATCTGCTTGAATTCCAAGCTCAGCAAGAACAATGAGAAGTGGTAAGGAAAAGTTGTTAATGCATTCACAGTATAGGGTAATGGTTAAAGAACAAAAACTCTGGAGTCACACTGCTTAGCTTCAAACCCAAGCTCCACAGCTAAAAGCTGTATGATCTTGGGCCTATAAATAATATTTGATGTGCCTTGTTTTTATCATCTGTAAAATGGGATCAATCACAATGTCCTACTTATATGATTAACATGAGGCTTAATGAAAATGTTTCATGTTGAATACTTTTTATAGTATCTGACATATAATAAGCTTTCAATATTTGAACTTTCATGTGTTAGTACTCATTATACCATTGAATATGTTCAAACCTTGTGATCATATTGATTATGTCACCACACCCTAGCTGGTTTTGTCATTTCTTCTAGTAACTGATCTTAAGGTCTTTTTAAAACAGAAACTTCTCAAGTGAAATAGAGGCATGTGTGTAGAGCAGTAAATTTTATGGAGCGGTTCATCTCATAAAGGTTGTGGCTCTGCATCGTAAAACCAAGGGAGGGTGTTGCACTGTTCATTGGGTGGTCAGGCTGTGCCACACGATAGAATGTAACATGAGGGCAACCATAGTTAAAAGGTTATGTTATATAGAATATAGAATATCTTATTTAGAATATAACGTAAGTGCCACCCAAGGAAGAGACCAGTGCCTGAATCGAGGTCACTGAGAACAGACAACAGGTACACCAGGCTCAAGTGGTACAGTGTTTACTTAAAGCAAGAGGAGAGTGTGCACAAGATCTAGCCGCTTGCAATGCGTTGGTCCCTTATAGCCAGCAGATCCATTCCACAGCACACATGAGTGGCATACGCACCCTACTTGGTCCTGCAGAAGAAGGACCAGTTCCCTGCCCATTGGGAACAGATATAGCAGAGGGGTGAGCCAGATGTCATGTGATGCACATTAAGCAGAACTAAGAAGTACACATCAAGCCCTGAACAGGGAAAGAATTCCCAAACAATGAGGTAAGCCCTGCACAGGTGGTGAGGGTTCTTTATCTTTTTGCAGGGAAATGTTTCAGGCCCAAGCCTACTCTTATGCGACCTTATGAGGGCTGAAAAGCAGCAATGACTGCCTTTCTCAACAGAAGGCTTTTTAAAGATAAGAATTATCAAACTGTGTTTGTTTGCTGATTTCGATGAGAACGCAAGAATTGTTGATCTAGGAAAGAAAGGAGATGATTGTCTGAGTAAAGCTTTTGGGCAGAACAGGGTGAGATTCAGTGAACAAGTAGAGTCATTCACTCATGACAGGGACAAGGCAGAATACATGGGCCCAGGGGAAGATAGGATGGTCAATAAAGTAGGGAAAATGAAGAGAATCTCTTCTGTCAGTGTTATCTCAGTGAAACAAGAAATAATGACATTAGCCAGAAATAAGAAGAAGGAAGAAGTGTTAGATGTTTGAGGAGAAATAAGAAGGTGAGAAATAGTCACTTCAGAAATTTGAGAAAGTTAATTGATAATGAAAATGAAGTATGATTGCCAGGCTGCACTAAGGAGCTATTTGAGGTTTGTGGTCATAAATTTAAAGTAAAAACAATCAATATGATTGGATATTTTCATCTTTCATATTCGACTCTTCAAGTTCGAGTATAGAGTAGGCAGACAGTTGGATTCAGCTGTATGGGTATGTTGGAGGCATAGAAGGTCAAGGCAGTTAGGGATACATGTAAGAGAGTAATTGTAATAGTGGCCCATGGAATCTAAGATGGAAAGTAAATTACTTTCCTATTTGGATTTCAGGCACATGCCTTTTAAAATTCTTCTCAAAACTATTGTTATTGTTGGGGCTGGCCCCGTGGCCGAGCGGTTAAGTTCGCGCGCTCCGCTGCAGGCGGCCCAGTGTTTCGTTGGTTCGAATCCTGGGCGCGGACATGACACTGCTCATCAAACCACGCTGAGGCAGCGTCCCACATGCCACAACTAGCAGGACCCACAGCAAAGAATATACAACTATGTACCGGGGGGCTTTGGGAAGAAAAAGGAAAAAATAAAATCTTTAAAAAAAAAAAAAAAAAAAAAAACTATTGTTATTGTAGCTGTTATTATATCTGTATAACTTTGGACAAGTTAGTTAACTTCTCTGAGCCTCAGTTTTCTCATTAAAAAAATGTGGCTATATCAGTCAATGTTAAGTTAGGAAGAAAAGAAATTATTCTAATATTTCAAGCAGAAAGGCATTTACACAGGAAACTAGGTACTTACAAAACTGCGGGAAAACCTGGAAGAGCAAACGTCAGGGGGTTTCCACTAGTTTTCCAGTGTAATGCAGAAACATTGGGTCAGGAATGTGTTCCTGGAATCCAGAGGAGATCAGGAAACTCCTGTAAACCACTACTGACAGAGCTTTCCCATAATTATGGGTCTACTGAAAGGGAAAGCCTCATGTTAATTTTCTTTCAAGACTGTGCAAATGCACATAGAAAATTAGGAAAACATATGTATGGGAGAGAGAAGATTTAAGAGAGAATAGAAGGAGCAAAGTTGATGAGATATAACAGATATTTGCGGGAGCAGACCAAGGTGCAGTGAAGCTCACTGATAGATGGGTTGCCCTCTTCCTGAACCTCAAATTCCAGGAAGTGGTCTCTTTCTTGCTGTTATTGACTTCTCTCTCCCTCTCACTCTTTACATCTAATCAGTTTCCTAAACTGATTCTTCTTTCTCAAAATTAAATTCAACAAACATTTATGGAGTGTTTACTGATCATTCATTGAATCATTTATTCATTCATTCAACGAATATCTATTGAATATCTAATATGGGACAGACACTTGTAGTACAACGGTGGTCTTTGCCCTCATGTGCAAATGCGTGTACTAGTGCTGTGTTTGGGAACGCCAGCTGTGTATTAGAACACTTCATTTAGTAACTGACAGTGCACGTAGGCGTAATCAAGTCTTTGGGAAATGCTGCAGTGTTTAAGCTAGTAGTTTTCCAAACATATTGGACCACAGAATCTTCATTTCATTGAGACACCTAGTAAAATCCCATAGAATATCACACCCTTCTCTTTAGAATAGAGCTCTAATTAATTGTTTTAGCATACTAAGCCCATGAGAGTCTGGCCCAAGCTATGTTTTTGGTTTCTTTCCCATTTTTCTCCACAAACCATATACTCCAGTTAGAGTTCTCAATGACTCAAGATCCACCCCCGCTCCTAGAACACAAGATTCTTGCCTCTTCACCATAGTGATTCTGAGAGGGATTTGAGCTGGGATCTAGTGGGATGAATCTCTGGGTAGTAGTTAAACTGCTCTCTTTTATCCACCCTGTTAAAACTGAGATACTCCTTATCTGTGAATTTGAGAAATGCTGAGTGCAAAGAACAATGTCACAGATGAGTGTATTTTACCTGTGAATGCTCTGGAGGCACTGCGTGCCACCAGATTAGAACACCATCCCTATTCCTCTGTGTATATCAGCATCATGCTCATTTTTCAATGTCTGATGCTCTTCTGTCTTTTCCTTTTGAAGGGCCAAGAATTCATTTGATGCTGCTTTCAGTTAACTATATCTTTCGGCAAGAAAATTCTAAAGAAGAGAACATTCGTATCCCGCCCATTCTTCTCTTACTGAGCATCTGTATTTAAGTCATTTAAGTTTTGCATATCTCAATCTTTCCATCTCTGAAATGGAGAGAGAAGTACTGAATATGTATTGTTAGTTATTTGTAACAAAAGCAAAGTATTTGAAAATAAAATGCTATAAATGAATATATATGCAGCACTATTCACCATTCCCATGCTAATGTTGTACCACCAATTAGGATCATATATATAAAATATCTTTTTAAAACTGTAAGGCATTGTACAAATATAAGATATTATTATAGAAGGTCAATATCGTATTCGCTTCTTTGCTAAGTACTTTATGTACATTATCTCATTTAATGTGTTGAGCAAAGTTGTATACAGTAAATATGTGGTAACTGCTCTCAGTGAATGTAATGGCTCTATAATAATAACAATAAAAACAACAATAATGTCTAAATACAAAATATTAATATTATTATATATGAAATATGCTTAGTTTCAAGTAGGTGTTCTAGAAAAGATAGAATTTGTCAAGTGTTTAAGGAAACCTAAATTACAGATGGAACACCTTTGAGCCATGTTGCCCTAAATATAAATGGCTATATAAGTTTTAACATGTTGTCATATAAACTCTAAGATGTAATATTTTTGGAAATTTAAACCACTTCCCTGACTTAAAATTAAATGGTTGGATGGCTTGTCTCTGACAGCGCTTAAATGTAGATAAGTAAAAAGATACCTGCTGGTTCTTATTTCAATAAGTGAGGGTAAATCAGTGTGGCCCAAAGTAGACTAGATCTCGATTAACACCCAATGAAATCACATAATCTGTATATGTGGACTTGTTTGTGTATATTTTGAGGAGTTATACCTTGTTGAGATATGCATGGAGTGTCTCTGTAAGATATTCCATAGCTATGATATCCAGTTTTTTGAGAAAATATAACTGTAAGTATTAGATACAAAACATCATTTAGATATTATTTTACGTATGTTTGTGACTGTATGTATGTGTGTAAGGCATGTGTGTATATGTTTACCTGTTCTTTTTATTGATTTGCATTAATTTATATATATACATTTTCAGTATAGGGAGAAAGAATACAGGGCAGGAAGATGAGACGTTCCATTGGTTACTTGAGGGAGTTAAAGATTTCTGAGCTCCTTTCTAGTCCTTATTTTAAAAATTATAATAATGACAATAATAAGTCCACTTATTAAATATTTACTGCATCTCAATATTTTCATATTTTATATTTTATCACTTCACAATAACCATGCATATTTGATATTATTGGTCCCCGTTATACAAATGACAAAAATCAAAGCTCAGAGAGTCTTAGTAATTTGCCTAATTCCATACAACTAGTAAACAGGGGAACAAAATGAGGGTTTTTTAAGTTGTGCTTTTGAATAACATAACATTTTTATATCGAGATACAATTTATTTACCACAAAACTTACCCTTTTAAAGTGTACAATTCAGTAGTTTCTCAGTATATTCACAAAGTTGCACATCCATCACCACTATCTAATTCCAGAACATTTTCATAAGAAATTCCGCCCCCATTAGCAATCACTTTCCATTCTCCTCCCCTTATCCCCTGGAAACCACAAATATACTTTCTTTCTTTCTAGCTTTACCTATTTTGGACATTTCGTATAAATCGCATCAAACAATAAGAGACCTTTTTGTGCCTGGGTTGTCTCACTTTGTATAATGTTTTCAAGATGCATCCATTTTATAGCAAGTATCAGTAGTTCATCCCTTTTTAACGTCAAATGATATTCTGTTGCATGGATATTCCATATTTTATTTACTCACTCATCAGTTGATGGACATTTGGCTTCCTCCACTTTTGATTATTATAAGTAATGCTGCTATGACTATTTGTTCACAGGCTTTTGTATGAACGTATATCTTCAGTTCTCTTGGGTATATACCTAGGAGTCAAATTGCTTGGTCATATTGTAATTCTATGTTTAACTTTTTGAAGAACTGAAAATTGTGTGCCAAAGCCCAGTTGAGTTTTTAAAACAATTTAATACGTAAGAAGTAGTACTCTAAAGTAGTCTCCAAAATTCATAACAATGAGACAAAAAAATCCCCCTACAGTTCTCCCTTTTTGTAGGGGAAAATGCCCAGGGGTAGCTCAAAGGATTGAATAATAGATTATTCTAGACACTAATATAAATATTGACCAAACAGCCCAGAGGTTTTGAGGATTCAAAGGAGGACAAGAAAGGAAAAACCTCTCTAGTGAAGCTCTGCTTATTTTTCTATTACATCATCTCATTTTTTGTTTTGTTTTGCACTTTTAATTTCAATGTGCATACTATCTTAAATAGTTATAGCGTTCAAAATCTGCATTAACTGAGTTACTGATTAGTGTCTATATTTTAAGATATGTGTTTGAAAAGCCAGTATTACTTTGCAGCATTCATCAATGGAAACTCCATATTCTGTTATTTATATGTACCAAATTAAAGGAAGAAAAGTCATTGCAAAAGAAATTTATAATTGAGTTGTCTGTGGACTTTGATACCCTTCTGTAGTTTTGTGAGGTGCAGTTGGTTGTTTCTGAGTGACGGTAGAGCACTTATTTTCTCCTTAAGTCACTTTGTTTAATATGATTTTTAAAAATTTTGCCGATTAGAAACACTAACCTCTGCAGTAACTTCTCTTTCTTCTCTCTGTGCTTTTATTAATTGGGATCATTTTGTTAAAGAATTGATAGTTAAGTGGCTAACCCAAGACCCCAAAGCTTTAAGCAAAATGAGAGACTTGAGCTTATACCTTTATATAGAGATGTGGACCAGTATGTTTTTAAAATTTTTTTATTCTTTTTTAGGAGGGTGGTTTTGGGTGGTGGTTGGGAGCAATAACCAGAAGGAAAGCAAAATCTTTCATGCTCCCAATACTGAGGTGGTAAAGACAGACAAGAATAGGTCTAATGGTACCTAAAACGACTCTCTGGGAAATCAACGTAAGCTAGAGGATGAAGTCTCCTCATTTGGAGGATGTAGAAATTGTGAACTTTGAATGGATTTGGGGATTTTATTGTCTTTCTCCTCTAGTTGTTTTAAACCATATTGAAAGTATTAATATGCGATGCACTGTGATCAACATGTTTACCATTCACACTTGTGTACAATTGAACTGAAAAGTGTATGTGCAACAAAAAATAAAGTCGGTTAATTAATATTAGTGCCAATGTTTAGGAGAAGGATGTCAAACTACATGATTGGATGAGATATGGAAGAAAGGGAAACTAATTTATCCCAATATTCAAAACACTCCTGACTCTCATAATATACCCTCAAGGGTTAATGAGAAAAATTTCAAGTTAAGCATGAATAACTCCATGCATTATTGATAAGTACACAGGACGATCTCAGAGACTGACCTTTTTAGAGCTCTCCTTTATCAGAGCTCCGTCAATGGAAAGGGAACTTTTACAGTGATACTGTCTTGCCAGATACTATCATTGCATGGCATAGGCAAGCTAC
Source organism: Equus quagga (assembly GCF_021613505.1). Taxonomy (NCBI): domain Eukaryota; kingdom Metazoa; phylum Chordata; class Mammalia; order Perissodactyla; family Equidae; genus Equus; species Equus quagga. The sequence goes on from NC_060276.1 coordinate 50,331,904, forward strand.
TCCCAAGAGTCTTTTACTGCAAGTAAGTGTTCCTTAACACTGAAAAATCACTGACTATTTCTTCTTAGATTTGTCTGTAAAAGAGGTGGAATGTATGAGCTCAACTCAAGTTTACTGAAACCATTTGCATAGTATATTTTCTCGTTACTTTTTAGGAACAATATGAATAGAATGTAAGCTTCAATGAGGACAGTGTATTGTTTTTTTCTCTTTTGTTCACTGCTAGATCCCCAGCACCTAAAACAGTGTTTGACTCATTGTAGGTGCTCCATAAAAATATATTTTGGGGGCTGGCCTGGTTGCATAGTGGTTAAGTTCATGCACTCTGCTTCAGTGGCCTGGGCTTCATGGGTTCAAATCCCTGGTATGAACCTACACACCACTCATCAAGCCATGCTGTGGCAGTGTCCCACATATAAAAGAGAGGAAGATTGGGACAGATGTTAGCTCAGGGTCAATCTTCCTGACCAAAAAAAAAAAAAAAAATCCATCTTTTGAAAAAATTTTTTATTGGCTAACTGATCAAAAAATTATTAAGAAAGATTTTTAGTCTAAAATATTTGTAGAATCAGTAATTGAAAATTGAGACTCCTACAGGATAAAAATGCTGTACATATTTTTAAAATGTGAATTAAAGAAAATTTAGCTAGAATTATGCCAAGAATAATTACTTTGGTAAATGAATTAGGCAGTGATCAAAGGAACAACTAAATACAAAAACATATTACTACTCTAGGATGCAAAGATCTGGCAGTCAAGTTCCCAAGATGGATTCATGAGATTAAGAAACACTGCTTTTATGAAGGCCAATACTGTTGCAGAATCTTAGTTTTTGCATCATGCTAAACACTTGTTAGTTTGTTTGTTTTTATTTTTTGACGAAGATTAGCCCTAAGCTAACATCTACCACCAATCCTCCTCTTTTTGCTGAGGAAGATTGGCCCTGAGTTAGCATGTGTGCCGATCTTCCTCTATTTTATATGTGGGATGCCTGCCACAGCATGGCTTGATAAGCAGTGTGTAGGTCTGCACCCAACATGCAAACTGACGAACCCCGGGCTGCCGAAGCGGAATGTGAGAACTTAAGTGCTGCACCTGTTTACTTGTTTTTGGACTGCACCTTTGAGAACAAATGTATATGATCTGAGACGTTTTCTTATATTGTGAGTTTCCTTTGTAGATTTGACTATTTCTTCTTATTTTGCCTCTTCTTTTCCCAATACGAACAGCTTAGATGATCTTTAATGTTGATTTTCCATAGAATGTCAAATTAATACATTATTAGGAATTTTCTTTTCACAGAGGAGTTCCCATTGTTTGGGAAAATGGGATTTTTCATTTATAAGAGTGATTTTTTTTAATAACGATGCCTTAGTCCATTGGAGATACTATAACAAAATACCACAGACTGGGTAGAACAGAACAGAAATTTATTCCTCAAAGTTCTGGAGTCTGGAAAGTCCAAGATCAAGGCAACTGCGTGATCGAGTTTTCTGGTGAGAACTCTCTTTCTGGTTCATAGTTAGCACTTTCTGACTGTGTCCTCACATGGTGGAAGGGGTGAGGGAGCTCTGAGGGATCCTTTTTATGAGAGCACTAGTCCTATTCATTAGGTCTCCACTCTTATTCACTAATCACCTCCCAAAGGCCCTACCTACAAATACCATCATCTTTGGGGGTTAGGATTTCAACATATGAATTTTAAGGGGACACAAATATTCAGGCCATAGCAGTCTTTATTTTTTTAGAGCAGTTTTAGGTTCATAACAACTTGAGAGGAAGGTATAGAGATTTCCCATATGTCTCTGTCCCCACACATGCATAGCCTCCATCATTATTAACATCCCTCACCAGAGAGGTATATTTGTTACAACTGATGAACCTACATTGATACAACATAACTACCAAAAGTTCATAGTTTACCTTAGGGCTCACTCTTGGTGTTGTATATCCTAAGGGTTTAGACAAATGTATAATGACAGTTTTCCTCATTATATACCATATAGAGTATTTTCACTACCCTAAAAATTCTCTTCGCTCTGCCTATTCATCCCTCTCCCCCCAAAATCCTGGTAAACACTGATCTTTTTACTGTCTCCATAGTTTTGCCTTTTTCAAAATGTTATATGGTTGAAATCATACAGTATGTAGCATTTTTGGATCGGCTTCTTTCACCTAGTAATAAGCATTTAAGCTTCCTCCACGTCTTTTCATGGCTTGATAGCTCACTTCTTTTTAGTGTTGAATAATATTCCATTGTCTGGATGCACCATAGTTTATTTAGCCATTCATCTACTGAAGGAAATCTTGGTTGTTTCCAAGTTTTAGCAGTTATGAATAAAGCTGCTATAAACATCCATGTACAGGTTTTTGTGTGGACATAAGTCTTCAACTCCTTTGAGTAAATACCAGGAGCATGATTGCTGGATCCATATGGTAAGAATATGTTTAGTTTTGTAAGGAACCGTCAAGCTATATTCCAAAATGGTTGCACCATTTTGCATTACTACCAGCGATGAAATAGATTTCTTTTTGCTCCACATCCTTGTCAGCATTTGGTGCTGTCAGTGCTGTTAGATTTTGGCCAATCTAATAGATATGTAGTTTTATCTTAATTTGCATTCACCTGATGACATATGATGTGGAGCATCTTTTCATATGCTTATTTGCCATCTGTATATCTTCTTTGGTGAGGTGTCTGTTAAGGTCTGGCTCTTTTTTAAATCGAGTTTTCTTATTGTTATTTTTTGTGTTATTTCTATATTTTGGATAGCGGTCCTTTATGAGAGGTGTCTTTTGCAAATACTTTTTCCCAGTCTGTGACTTTTCTTCTCATTCTCTTGACATTGTTTTTTGCAGAGCAGAAGTTTTTAATTTTAATGAAGTTGAGTTGTCAATGATTTCTTTTGTGGATCATGTCTTTGCTGTTGTATCTAAAAAGTCATTGTCTGATCCAAGGTTTTCCACATTTTCTCCTGTGTTATCTTTTAAGAGTTTTATAGTTTTGCATTTTACATTTAGGTCTGTAAGAGTGAATTTTAAATAATCTTTTTAGCTTGGAATAATTTTAGATTCATAGAAAAGTTACAAAAATAGTACATAGTTTTTGTACCTGACCTCCACAAATTTCCCTCATTGTTAACATCTTATGTCACCTTGGTACATTTGTCAAAATTAAGAAATGAGCATTGGCACATTACTATTAATTAAAAGCTGTGATATTTTAATAACTCTGCACAGCTTCTTGATAAATAGAAAAGGATTTTGAAGACAGAACCTTCAAAACCAGGTAACCAAAAATCAGTTGATAATTAAGATATTTTGGATATATTTTTAATGGAAACTTCCTTTAAAACAAATTAAATGGAACTATCCAGCTTTGTATTTCAAAGATTGCTGTGGAAATCACAAAGCAGACCTATTATTAATATTAAAAATATATGAATTCTGTGGAATATTGAGTTGCTTTTCTTTAAATTATCCTATAATTGGCAGGATTTGTAGATTTGAATTCAATTCCAACATTCTGGTTTTTCCTTATGATTTTTAGAGTTCAAAGATGAATCTACTGATTTCATTCCTAATTGTGTTTAAGAACTAGGCTAGGAATCTCATCATTTCTGAGTAAACATCAGACTTGTTCTTAGAGTTATGACTGGACCATGATGGTATAATCATAATTATAACTAAAAATCCAAAGTTTGCAAGCTGCTTTAGGAAGAATTATAATATTCTTCGCTTTTTCTGCCAACTCAAGGGATTTATTTTTATATATTGAAAAGATTGGTTTCTAGGATAAGATATAGAAATTTTAGAAAAATAAAGTCTATTATATCTACAAGGGTTAAAAATGTCTAGCAGAGCAAGCACAAATTTAAATAACCCACGTGTTTGCTGTCTGGGTTTAATACACTTTGGGATTCTTTAAAAAATATGTAATGCTGTCATATCATTTTGAGACTTGGGCTCCAGCTTTCTCATTAGATTCCAGTCGTTCAGATTCTTTTCAATCCAGTAAGTGCTCCCTCTAAAAAATGTTAATGTATTTGCTCTTAGAAACTGTAATTTTTCTTTTGGAATTAAGAAACATTTTCCCTCCAATCTTTGTATTTCTGATTATTAAATACACTGTAATGCTATATATTGGAATTCTCTTCATTTCAGCTATAATCAAAATGGAGATTTCAAAGTAGACTAGAGTTGGAGTCCAGTGACTTATATTAATTATTCCCTTGTCAGGAAATGGAAAAAAAACCCAAAATGTCTTTGAAAAAAGGCAGGTTTAAAATTGAGTACTGGATGTGACTAGCTAAAAGAAAAATTGTAAGAAGCTAATGCTAAATATGAGATTCAGGTAATGGGTAAAGCCAAGTGCCCCTTTAAAATAGGTAAATAAAATTATTTCTTTTGGAATTGCCCCTTTGAGAAAACCTCTTAATTTATGTAAATGGTAGAAATGATCAATTTGTTCCACATGATCTTGACATGGTGGGAAAGGATCCTTATTTTTTAATCCAAATTGAGAACACATCTTTCTTTTTCAAAAACATGCTCATAAGGAACTCACAATATATGTGTGTGTGGGTGTGTCTTTATTTTCAATAGAGAAGCAAACTATTTCATTGCAACCTAAGCCAAAGCATATTTACAATTCTTAAAATAAAATATTCAACTTGAGTACACTCATGGAAAAGTTATTTGAGGAAATGAACTTTCATAACCTCTAAACATAGTTTGTTCTTTGAACATTTCAGAATAGAAAGCAAATTATTAAATTTTTCGATTTTCAGTACAAAAGAAAAAAGACACCATCCTTGTGGAGGAGGACACTATCTTTATCACTACTGTCACTAAAAGCCATTCTATATAACAGGAATTAATTGACTAACTGGTAGTCTATCTGCCAGAATGTTCATTCCAAAAGGTTTACATATATTCCTTTAGAGAACTTTCCAATTGCCTCCCACTCTCCCCAACCAAAATAGAGCTATACAAAGTATGATTTTAGTTAGTCTTTTTTTCAAAGACTAAATATTTCTAGGTTTGATTTTCATTGTCCTCTTGCAGTGCATCTTCTGAGAATTCTTTCTCAAGAATGAGCACAAATTGCTTAGATCGGGGAATATACTTGAGAAGTGTGAAGTGAATCATGCCGTAAATTAAGATTCATCTAGTGGTGATTCATCAAGTCCATAGATTGATATTACATTGATTTCAATTTATTCTACTTCTGATCATTTTATTAGCACTTCTATGAGATAGGATATAAAATTCAGTGTTGTCAAATATATTTCAATTTCATATGTTTGTTTCTTATGAAGGTAATAGAGGATCTTGTGCAGATGGGATGGTGGGTTGGCCAGAGGCTTCAGGTTATGTCTAATTTTATTTGTTTTCCTTGGACTAGCAGAGATAGTTAAGATTAGCTATACATAAGAATACCCCACAGTATTTACTTAACACCAACATATTCAGTCATGTCAGATAATGGGTTAAAGCAATAACTGGAACACTAAATTGTGACTTTTTTTAATCATAAAGATAAGTAATTTGGAGACACAACTATGAGGCATTTATAAATCCTAGACAAAATATATATTCTTTAAAAGAACACTTTACATCCTTGATAAAGCATGTTAATAGATGAAATTTCCATTTTCAATAAGTTGGTTGCCTCAAAGGATTCAATAAAATGTATTATATTACAATTATATTTTTCTAAAGTAATAATCTTTCTTGACTTCAACTTCTGAGTTACAAATGGTGCATTTTCTTTTTTCCATTAGATATTATAACATTTTGTGATGTGTTAGCCTTTGATATGATAAAATGACAGCATGTGAGTTAATCTAATACAGAGCTTCCAAAAAATATCTGAAAGAAACTTGGAACAGTAGATGACAATAAAAGGTTAATTAGAATCTCATAAATGTATTTCAGTATCTATGTGCTCTGTATTTTAGTTACCTTTATCATATTTGAGGCCAGAAGCCATATTTGTATAAAATAGGGACCAAGGGACTGGCCCCGTGGCCGAGTGGTTAAGTTCGCGCGCTGTGCTGCAGGCGGCCCAGTGTTTCGTTGGTTCGAATCCTGAGCATAGACATGGCACTGCTCATCAAACCATGCTGTGGCAGCATCCCACATGCCACAACTAGAAGGACCCACAATGAAGAATATACAACTATGTACTGGGGGGTTTTGGGGAGAAAAAGGAACAAAGTAAAATCTTAAAAAAAATTGTTTAGGGGCCAGCTCTGTGGCCGAGTGCTCAAGTTCGCGTGCTCCACTGCGGCGGCCCAGGGTTCGGATCCTGGGTGCGGACATGGCACCACTTGTCAGGCCACGTTGAGGCAGCGTCCCACATCCCACAGCTAGAAGGACCTGCAGCTAAGATATACAAATATGTACAGGGGGCCTTGGGGAGATAAAGCAGAAAAAAAAAAGATTGGCAACAGTTCTTAGCCCAGGTGCCAATCTTTAAAAAAAAATTGTTTAAAACAGGGACAAAACAATACAGACATATAAATAAAATGAAATTGACATGCTGTATATTCACTGGTAATAATTCTCAGAATTTCAGTGAAGATATGCTAAATCTAGAAACAAGTTACTGTACTTGTAGGCACCAATCATAAAATCAAGTGGAAAAATCACTGAAAAGGAAGAGAGAATCCAATCTTTGGTTTAAAAAGAAAAAAAAAAGAACACAAAAAATACTGAAAAATATTATCAAAGAAAAAATATCACTGATAAAGGCAAATATACAGTAAAGGTAGTGGATCAACTACCTATAAAGTTAATGTGAAGGTCAAAAGACAAAAGTACTAAAATTTTCTATTTCCATGACAACAGCTTAAGGGATACACAAAAATAAAAGAGATAAAATATGATGTCAAAAATATAAAATTTGGAGAGAGTAAAAGTAGAGCTTTTAGGAAGTGGCCAAACTTAAGAGACCATCAACTTAGTATAGATTCCTATTTACATAGGTTATTATATATGAACCTCAAGGTAATCACAAACCAAAAAACTGTAATAAATACATGAAAAATAAAGAGAGAGGAATCCACATCCAAACATAACACTAAAGAAAGCCATCAAATCAAAAAGGGAGAGAGCAAGAGAAGAGGAAAGAAAGTGAGAGGAACTATAAAAACATCCAGAAAAAAGTAACAAAATGACAATAAGTGCATACTTATCAATAGCTACTTTAAATGTCAATGGACTAAATGCTCCAATCAAATGACATAGTGTGGCTGAATGGATGAAAAAACAATACCCAGGGCCTGGCCCAGTTGCATAGTGGTTAAGTTCGCACACTCTGCTTTGGCAGCCCAGGGTTCACAAGTTCAGATCCTGGGAGTGGAGCTACACACTGTTCATAAAGTCATGCTGTGGAGGCATCCCATATATGAAATAGACAAAGCTTGGCACAGATGTTAGCTCAGGGACAATCTTCCTCAAGCAAAGAGAGGAAGATTGGCAACAGATGATAGCTCAGGCCAATCTTCCTCATCAAAACAGTAAAAATAAAAAAACAAGGTCAATATACATTCAGGGGACACAATTCAGACCTAAAGACACTCACAAACTGAAAGTGAAGAGATGGAAAAAGATACTTCATGAAAATGGAAATGAAAAGAAAGCTGGAGTAGCAATATTTATATTAGACAAAATAGACTTTAAAACAAAAGTTGTAACAAGAGACAAAGAAAGTCATTAAATAATGATAAAGGGAACAACCCAACAAAAGGACTTAACACTTGTAAATATCTACACACTCAATATAGGAGCACCTAATATATAAAGCAATTATTAACAGACATAAAAGGAGAAATTGATGGTAACTCAATAATGGTAGGAGACTTCAACGCCCCACTTACATCAATAGATAGATCATCCAAACAGAAAAGCAATAAAGAAGCTGGCCTTAAAAGACACAATAGACCACATGGACTTAGTAGATATGTACAAAACACTACCTCCAAGAACTGAAGAATACACATTCTGTTCAAAGGCACATGGAAAATTCTCCAGGATAGATCACATATTAGGCCATAAAACAAGTCTCAGTAAATTTAAAAAGATTGAAATAATGTCAGGCAACTTTCCTGACCACAATGATATGAAACTAAAAATCAGCTACAAGAAACTGGAAAAGCTATACGTATGTGGAGATAACAGAAAATGCTACTGAATGACTTTGGGTCAATGAAGAAATAAAAAATACCTTGAGAAAAATCAAAATGAAAATATGACATACCAAAAATTATGGGATGCAGCAAAAGCAGTACTGAGTGAAGTTTATATCTTACCACAAAAAACAAGAAAAATCTCAAAAAAATAATCTAACAGTACATCTAAAGGAAGAATAAACAAAGCTCAAAAACAGTAGAAGGGAAGAAAGAATAGAAATCAGAATGGAAATAAGTGAAATAGACATTAAAAAAATAGAAAAAATCAATGAAACTAAGAGCTGATTCTTTGAAAAGATAAATCGAATTGACAGACCTTTACCTAGACTCACCAAGAAAAAAAGAGAGAAGGCTCAAATAAATATAATCAGACATGAAAGAGGAGAAATTACAATGGACACCACAGAAATGCAAAGGATTACAAGGGAATACTATGAAAAGCTATGCAGCAAAAAGTTGGATAATCTAGAAGAAATGGATAACTTCTTAGACTCATACACACTTCCAGAACTGAATCAAGAAGAAATAGAGAATCTGAATAGACCAATCACTAATAAGGAGATTGAAACAGTAGTCAAAAATTTCCCCCAAAATAAAAGTCCAGGACCAGACAGCTTCTCTGGAGAATTATACTAAACATTCAAAGAAAATTTAACCCCTATCATTTTCAAACTCTTCCAAAAAATTGAAGAGGAGGGGATGCTTCCTAACTCATTCTATGAGACCAAGATTACCCTGACATCAAAACCAGAGAAGGAGAACATGAAAAGAGAAAATTACAGGCCCGTATCACTGATGAACATAGACACAAAAATCCTCCTCAAAATACTAGCAAATTGAATAGAACAATAGTTTAAAAGGATCACATGCCATGATCAAGTGGGATTTATTCCAGGGATGCAAGGATGGTTCAACATCCACAAATCAATCAACATGATACACCTCATCAACAAAATGAAGAATAAAAATCACATGATCATCTCAATAGATGCAGAGAAAGCATTCAACAAGATTCAACATCGATTTATAATAAAAACTGTGAATAAAATGGGTATAGAAGGAAAGCATTTCAACATAATAAAGGCCATATATGACAACCCATAGCTAACATCATACTCAGTGGTGAAAAACTGAAAGTGATCCCTCTAAGAACAGAAGCGAGACAAGGATCCCCTCTTTCATTGCTCTTACTTAATATAGTATTGGAAGTCCTAGCCAGAACAATCAGGCAAGAAAAAGAAATAAAAGGGATCCAAATTGGAAAGGAGATAAAAGTGTCACTATTTACAGATGACATGATTTTATATATAGAAAACTCTAAAGAATCCACCAAAAAATTGTAAGAAATGATAAACAAATATGCTACAGTTTCAAGGTACAAAGTCAACATACAAAAATCAGTTGTGTTTCTATACACTAACAATGAAATAGCAGAAAGAGAAATTAAGAATACAATCCCATTTACAATCACAAAAAAGGAATAAAATACCTATCAATAAACTTAACCAAAGAGGTGAAAGAAATGTACACGGAAAACTATAGGACGCTGTTGAAAGAAATTGAAGAACACACAAAGAAATGGAAATATATTACATGTTCATGGATTGCCAGAATAAACATAGTTAAAACATCCATGATATAATAATATTATAATAATGTAATGTCCATTGCTTCGCAAAGCAATCTACTAATTCAATACACTCCCAATCAAAGTTCCAATGAGTTTTTCACAGAAATAGAACAAAGAATCCTAAAATTTATATGGAACAACAAAAGACCCCGAATAGACAAAGCAATCCTGAGAAAATGAACAAAGCTGAAAGTATCATATTCCCCAATTTCAAAATATACTACAAAGATATCATAATCAAAATAGCATGGTACTGGCAGAAAAACAGACCCACAAATTAATGGAACAGAATCAAGAGCACAGAAATAAACCCATACATCTATGGTCAGATAACTTTTGACAAAGGAGCCAAGAACATACAATGGGGAAAGGAAAGTCTCTTCAATACATGGTGTTGGGAAATTGGACAGTCACATGAAGAAGAATAAGATAGACCATTGTCTTACACCATACACAAAAATTAACTCAAAATATATTAAAGACTTGAGTGTAAGACCTGAAGCCATAAAACTCCTAGAAGGAAATATAGGCAGTACACTTTTTGACATCGGTCTTAGCAGTATCTTTTTGTATAGCATATCTCACGAGGCAAGGCAAACAAAAGAAAAAATAAACAAATGGAACTACATCAAACTAAAAAGCTTCTGCACAGCAAAGGAGGCCATCAACAAAATGAAAAGGCAACCTAACAATTGGGAAAATATATTTGCAAATCATATATCTAATAAGGGGTTACTAGCCAAAATATATAAAAAACTGACACAACTCAACAACCAAAAGCAAGCAACCCAATTAAGAAATGGGTGAAGGATCTGAATAGACATTTTTCCAAAGAGGATATACAGATGGCTAACAGGCACAAGAAAAGATGCTTAACATCACTAATTATTAGGGCATGCAAATCAAAACCACAATGAGATATCACCTCATGTCTGTCAGAATGGCTATAATAAAAAAAAAAGAGAGAGATACCAATCATTAGAGAGGATGTAGAGAAAAGGAAACCTTCATATACTGCTGGTGGGAATGTTAGCTGGTGCAGGCACTATGGAAAACAGTATGGAGATTCTTCAAAAACTTAAGAACAGAACTACCATATGATCCAGCTGTTCCACTTCTGGGTATTTATCCAAAGAACTAGAGAATACTAATGCAAAAAGATATTTGCACCCCTATGTTCATTGCAACATTATTCACAGTAGCCAAGATTTGGAAACAACCTAAGTGCCCATTATTGGATGAATGGATAAGGAAGATATGGTATATGTATACAATGGAATACTACTCAGCCATAACAAAAGATGAAATCTTGCCATTTGCAACAACGTGGATGGACCTTGACAGTGTTATGGAAATGAAATAAGTCGGAGGGAGACAGCCAAATACAGTATGATTTCACTGATATATGTGGAATATACAAACAACAGTAACAACAAACACATAGATAGAGAGATTAGATTGGTGGTTACCAGAGAGGAAGCAGGGAGGGGGAAGGGCAAAAGGCGTAAAAGGGCACATGTGTATGGTGATGGATGGTAAATAGTCTTTGGACGGTGGACATGATGTAATCTACACAGAAATCAAAATATATTGATGTGCAGCTGAAATTTATATCATGTTATAAACCAATGTTACCTCAATAAAAAATTTCACACGAAAAGTAAACGAAGTTTTAGCCCTGTAGGGAAAAAGTAGTTTGTGGCACAGTTGAAATTTTACCTTCCTTCAGGACAATCTCTTATGCCAATTGATTTATTTAGAATGCACTCAAAAACAGTACATTTGTAATAGCTTGCACACACTGTAATTTAAAAACGTGTTTCTTCTTTCTGTTCATCTTTTCATCTAAAGGAACTGTTGCCACTGCTAAATTGCACCTCGCCTGTTATTATCATCCCAGTGACTTATAAGACCAGTCACAGTACTCAATTACTGTCAGACGGGGTAAAAAGAAAAAGCAAAAGTACACATAATTTGCGAAAAAGAACACATTGTCATACCGTTAGTACTATTATGAAAGGGGATAAGATTTAGGGTCTCCAGTTTTTTAAGGAGAAATACAGGTGTTGCTGAAAATTGTTACTCCGACTTTTGGGTGTTAAGTTTGGGATTATCTTTGTTTAAGTTGTCTTCTTTTTTTCACCCAGAGGTAACGTAGTTTTGAACTGCTTGTGAATCACTGAGTGAATTTCCTGACTCCAGACTTATACAGTAGGAATTTGTTATATTTTAGTGGTAATTGGATTTTCATCTATTTTTAAGTCACCAGATAGTTGTATAAAGTTTTCACTTTTAAATTGTTTAGAGATGACAATTTTATTTAAACATGACCAAGAGTCCCCGTTACATCTGAAATGATGGGAAATGTGTGCCATTTTACATCAGGTGTCTGTGGGGAAAACAAGAGAGAAGAATTCATTAGCCACGTGACACACTGTAAACACTCTCCCACACACGTTTTTTGTGGTTTGTCTTACGACATGTATACTGTTAGGAGATTTTTAAATGTTTGTTTTTCATAAGTGTTTGAATATTTCATACAACATATAAAATTAAGATTATGTGCATAATCCATTAGGTATCAAGAATACAAGACAAACTGACTCCAGTGAAACTTCATAAAATGAAATTATTTTGTGGCTTATAAATCAAAATCGCACAATTAATTCTACTTTCTCTAAACTGGCTGTTTTTCTTTTTATATACTCTTAGCCTGTTAGAAGCTTGTGTGAACTTTTGCAACACTTTAAAACTCAGACATTTCTTTGGGTGCTGCAATACAAGCAATCAGTTAATTAAGGAGGCATGCAATACAAAATTCAATTAAATTGCATGTGATTGCTTAATATGTTGAGAGCGGTTTCTACAGGCAACCAAAATTATAATTATGCGTAGCTAACGAAGTATTGTTTTATCTTCTATATCTTTATTTCCCATTGACTCACAGAGCTTTTGCTCCATTTTAATGTGATCTCTTCCAAGCTGCTCTAAAAAGCTATTGCTCTAGTCATCTTCCTAGTTATTTTACTACAATACTTGCCCTGGTGGTTTTATTAAATCAGAGGCAAATGTTTAATCATCAGGATATTTCTAAAGCAGTTTAATTACCAACATCGAAGAAGATGACAGAGCTACACACAATCATGTTTATATCCCTGTTTAATTGAGCCCCTCCACATTCTAGCGCAGTGAGACTATGTAGTTCTGCAGTGAAGTTGCTGGTTGCTCTGTATACTCTGTCTATATAAAACAATGTGATAAATACTAGATTTTAGCTTCTTACTGACTTCCACGGTCTTGGGTTTCCTGTGATTAAAGGGTTTATCTGTGATTAAAGGATAAAACTTATGCATAGTGCTAATTTTCTAGGTAGAATGATCAGTAGGCATCTGTGTAAGTGCAGCAGTCTTTTCTTAAGGTTCTGTTTGCAGATAAATTCAAAAGTCTTCCAGCTGAAATACACACTCTAAAGTATAAAAGATGGCAGATACCTCTTAGGAATAGGATTTGGAGGGGGAAAAGAGCCTAGGGGGTTTTCGTTATTTCACACCTTGCTGCGTTGTTAGAAACTGTAATGATGAACACATCACTTATAATGATCCTCTTAAAAAAGCAAACTAACGAAAGGGTTTACCAGTCACCAAAATTCGCTCTCCACCAAATCCAGCCTAGGCAGTGTCTTATTTGCTTTGGCTTTTTTTATACTTCCCCTCCCCACAGTCTCTACACTTCTCTAAAATTTACCTATCTACAGCTACATTTCTACTAAATTGGAAATGTATACTTTTGGGTTAATCTGTTAAATTAATCTTTGTTACTGTGTTACTAGTGGTATTTTACAGTTGTGTAAATCCCTCTCAGATATCAGCTCAGATAACTTACAGCCTAAAACAAGAACCTTGAGGTGTCAACGGCCCTTTAGTCAGGAGCAAAGCATAGGTGGTGAAATATTTGGTAACTCTCAGATCAAATTACCCATTTGATTAATTTGGGTAATTTGAGTAATTACCCATTTTTTCTGGCTGCCTCTAAGGCTAGCCTTGGTACTGTGCCGCAGTAACTTTATGGAATTTAGGATCATGGTTATAAACTTTACTTTTAGTATAATTTTAAAACTTACCAAATTACGGAAAACTACAGAAAATATAAAAACTTGTATGGACTCACTCGTAAGTTGTATTTTAAATGGTGATTTTCTAATGTATAGGATTTTCATTCATGCATGATTGATATGCTGGTTTTGGACAAATCCATGCCTGATTCTTTCTTGGAAAAGGCAGAATCTCATTATACCAAAGGAGCAATTTTCAAATGCAATTACTGAAAGGAGAGAGAACGTATTGGGTCATTAACACCTTAGTGAAAATTAGATTTTACTAGCTCAAAGAGTTTGACAAAGAAGAAAAGTGAATGTTTGTCTGGTATGTTAATTGATTCTCCTGATTTCTAGAAAAGCACCATATTGCTGTCTTTTCCAAACTATGGATTTGATTTTACAGTTTGAAAAACAAAAGTCTCCTGTTACTAACAAGTCGGTTACCAATTGCTCTATTAAAAGTTGCACTATCTTGAGAAAGCTTGTTACAAGTATCCTCATGCATTTACATACCTTCTTTGGCAAACAAGAGTTAAACAGTACACGTTTCTTAACTACTAGTCATACATAAAGCTTTGGGGATATTTGAAAGAAGCAAACCATGGTTTAGTTACAATGTTGAAGGATGTTTTTTTCTTATCAATATACTTGTGTTTAATAGAAAAGTTACATACATTTTCTGATAAAAATTTCTGCTGGCATTGGTGCCCATCCTAGCTTCTGCTTTTCAGTACCCAAGGGGCATCTCCAAATTGTTATTTGTGTAAAGTGCCTTTAGACGTATCGCATCAAATTTTGGATAATGCCTTGGAACAGAAATAGGGGGAAATACAAGTGGCAATTGGCACAAGCTTGACTGTTTTCTCCAGGGATAAGTGGCACTGCTGAAAAATATGATTGGCTTGTTTTCAGACTAACATTCTTGTGGCTGCTTGTCTTCTCAGTCGTCCGTGATCACGTTTGTGTTTTGCTCGTTTGTATTTAACTTGTCCAGGATTTCCCGGTACTTTCACAGAAAGTTGTCCAGATCTCCCGATTCCTCAGGTGGTATTCTTTTCGCTGAACCATGCTGTTTTTCTCAACTCTTGGTTTGTAACTGATGTGTCAGGAAGGATTACTTTACCATTTGTTAACTCTCTAAATAGCTCTCTCAGAGCTGGAATTTAGGTGACTTAAGGTAGGTTACTTTTCCTCCTCCCATACTCAATCATGAACAAGATGAACAGATGTGATTTTGAATAAACGAAAATTAGCTGTGATTTATAAATTGATGTATCACAAAGCATGTAATCTCCTTTCCTTCTATTCTACATTGTTTAGTCCTAGCCTTCTCTCAATTAGAATGCTATGAGTTAGAATAACAAGAATTTAGAGTGGAAGAGGATTTTCCTGGCTCAAATCCACATTTCAACAGTGTCCTCACCTAATAGGTTCTTAATGGTACTGGTAAAATTGCCTTTTCTTTTTGCATGGGCTTCTGCATAGAATCATAGAAATTCAGCCTCTTGTCCAGTCATAGACCTTCATCATAAAAATGCCCAAGTTCTCCTCATAATTCTTTCTAAGTCGTTGGGGAGAGGGGAGAGTAAAGAAAGAAAGTAAATTAAGATGGAAGGGAGAGATCAAAAGGGATGTTTTAGAGTAATTTGTACATAGTGACAATTGGGAAAGCAGAGTTAAATTTGCCAAAAGAATAACTAAGTTATAGTACCCTTTCCCTTTATCTTCAGCATTGGCTGTTTCCCTAATGATTTCCCTAAAATTTTAGATCAGAAAAGGACTTTTGCCACTATCTAATATAATACTGTAGAAGCAGAGTCAGGTAGAATTAGGTTTGAGTCTCAGATCGTCCATTGTTGGTTTTGTGAGGTAGTATGAATCGTTGCACCCATCAAAGTATGCATTTCCTAATCCTTAAGTACGTATGCAGAGAAAGCATCTGCTCTTAAGAATGATGTGGGGATTACATGAAATAATCTGTGTGAAAGTGCTTTCTAAACTGTAAAAAGCTATTCAAATATGACATATCTAATTCAACATGCTCTGGACCCTGTTATTCTCTCCAAGCATGTCCTATTACTCTCTTCCTTGCTAATTTTTCTCTCTTCCTACTGTCTTTCCTTCTGCTCTTTAAGCACACTAACTTCACTTGTGCCCCAGGGCTTTTGCACAAGCTGTTTCCTCTTTCTAGAATGTTCTGCCCTCTGATCCTCATATGGCTGGATCCTTCTTGCTACTAGATGTCAGTTTGATCCAAATTATAGTTAACAATACTGTATTATAAACCTCAAGGTTGCTGAGAGACTAGATCTTTTTTAAAAACTTTTTATTGCCGTAACATTGGATTATAACATTATATAGCTTTCAGATGTACATCGTAATATATTTAGAATTCTGTGTAGATTACATCATGTTCACCACCCAAAAACTAATTATAGTCCATCACCATACATGTGAGCCTAATCACCCCTTTTACCTTCCCTCTCCCCCTTCCCCTATGGTAACCACCAGTCCAATCTCCGTTGCTACGTGTTTTGTCTGTCATTGTTTTTATCTTCTCCTTGTAAGTGAAATCATATGGTATTTGACTTTCTCCCTCTGACTTATTTAACTTAGCATAATACCCTCAAGGTCTATCCATGTTGTCACAAATGGCCGGATTTCATCATTTCTTATGTCTGAGTAGTATTCCATTGTGTGTATATACCACATCTTCTTTATCCATTCGTCCCTTGATGGGCACCTAGGTTGCTTCCAAGTCTTGGCTATTGTGAATAATGCTGCAATGAGCACAGGGGTACATCATCAGCTATCAGGGAAATGCAAATAAAAACTACAATGAGATATCACCTCACTCTAGTCAGAATGGCTATAATTAACAAGACAGGAAACAACAAGTGTTGGAGAGGATGTGGAGAGAAGGGAACCCTTGTACACTGCTGGTGGGAGTGCATACTGGTGCAGCCACTATGGAAAGCAGTTTGGACTATCCTCAGAAAATTAAGAATAAATCTACCATATGATCCAGCTATTCCACTGCTGGGTATTTATCCTAAGAACTTGAAAACACAAATGCATAAAGAGAGACTAGATCTTAATCATTCTCACCACAAAAAAGAAATGATAATTATGTGATAGAATAGAGGTGTTAACTAAGGCTATGGTAGTAATCATATTGCAATACATAAATTTATCAAATCAACATGTTGTACATCTGAAACTTACACACTGTTATATGTCGATTATATTTCAATGAAAAGAAAAAACAACAGAGCATTGACTGGATGCTGTGTAGCCTGGGTTCAAAACTCTGTTGTGATACTCAGCTATGTGACTTGGGGTGGGTCAATTAAGTTCTATGCATTTCAGAGTCTTCATCTATAAAATTTCCGCAATAGTATGTACCACATTCAATTGTTTTGGGAATTACATTTGTTGATATTAGGACGCATAGAAGGTATGTATAAATAGCTGCCATTTTTAAGTGTCACTTCCTCAGAGAGCCCTCCCATGACCATCCAATCTAGGGTTGCTACCCATTCAAGCCCTTAGCACATATTTTAATTATTGGCATAGTAATTATTATTCACTAATATATTTTCTATACCTGTCTATTTATTCATTTTTCTGTCTGTTAGTCTTCTCTTCCCACTATAATCTAAGCTCCATGAAGTTATGGGCAACGTATCTTTCATTCAATGCTGTAACTCCAGTGCTATCAAATTTCCTGATACATAATAGGCACTGAATAAATATTTGTTGACTGAATTCATGACTCTTTTAAACTGCCTTCTCCTCAGTTTTATGCCTGAGATTCAAAGAAGGGAAATAACTTACCCAAGAGTAATAGGGCTACTTAATGTCAGAACTCAGTTTTCTTGATTCACTGCCCAAGCCCAGGGCCGGAAGTAAAGAGTCCTGTGTTCAACTCCCATTTCTCATTCTCTTTCGTCTTTGTGACAATGGGGAAGTAATTTAAACCCACTAAGCCTCATTTTTCTCATGTGTGAAACTAGGGAAGAGGTATGAGATGACCCCTCAGTTAAAATCAAATAGCCAAGATCCGAGAGGGCTTTTCTTTCCAATTTAGCGAGGTAGTTAAAGGCTTTAGACTACAGAAATAGCTGTAAGGACTCTGGAAGCCCGTTTTGAACTATTGAGAATCCTTGACCCAGTCTTTCTTCTTAGAAAATACGATGGTGTGTCATCACATCCTGTATTAGTGGTACAGTCATCTCGTGGTAGGTTTAAACATTTCCCTCTAGGACAGTCTTGACAATCTTTTCTTTTATTTTTTTCTCCTCAAAGTGTGTTCCTTCCATCCATTTTAATCTGACATGACCAGTGACCACTTATCCAATCACTGCACCTATGAAACTGTCACAGAAGTTAAAAATATTATGGAAATAAAATGTTAATTGCCAAATTATTGTAGCGCCTCTTTGATATTTTAGGCAGCTCTTGATATTCCACTTTCTCTTTCAGTCCTTCCAAGTGCTCACTATGCCTTAATTCCTGGAATGCATCTATTGCAGTTAAATATTGATAGAAAAGGTATGTGTTGAATCATCTGTCTAGTTTATATTTTTGTTCAGGCTGTAGGTCATGTACATGTTGGTACACTCACCTTTTCCTATCTTGGAGTTCAATATACTTGGTTAGTCTAAGGCCTGAGCCCATTTTGATGATGATCTTTCTTTCCTTCTCTGTAGAGCTTAGAAGCCATTGCAATTAGGTGTTGTGTAAATTACAAGTGAAATGGAGTGTTTGGAAAGATAATTACTCATTTTATTCATTAGTCTGCATGCTGAAGGAAACAAATCTATAAATTTTTTAAAAAGCTGTATTAGGTGTTTTTTCCTTCCTGTTTTGAGTATTGGAAGCATTTCTTACCTATGTTCAAAGGTAAAAGACATATTTATAAATGATCAGAGTAATAAAAGTTGGGGAACTTATTACTTCTGTAAGAAGTGTAAAACTCATGTCCTCTTGGTTATTGTTAAATCAAACTCAGGTGGTGTCTGTGTGCTGGGCAGCAGCAGGATTTTGACCACCAGCTTGGGTCACACTAAATTGCGTAGTGGAATGAGATGTCTGGCCAAAAGGCCTGGTCAGAATGGAAGAGGATGGAATTGAGTTTTGGAACAAATCTCAAAACCATTTGGCCTTCATACGAGTATTGTCGTGTCCTAAAACAAGAGGAAATCAGGCTACTAGGTCAAGAAGCTGGGAAATGATTCTGAATGCTGGA
The DNA here is from genome assembly GCF_021613505.1 of Equus quagga. Lineage (NCBI taxonomy): Eukaryota > Metazoa > Chordata > Mammalia > Perissodactyla > Equidae > Equus > Equus quagga. The sequence continues at coordinate 50,351,079 of NC_060276.1, forward strand.
AATACAGTATTGTAAATTGTTGAAAGAATTAAGTCTTCTCTTGTGCTGTGGATTCCTGTCAAGCAAGCTTTGGTTTCTTTTACTCCCATTAGACATGGAAACATATTTCTGAATGACAAGAAATTGTGAGGACAGTGGTGCACAGTAAGAGAAGTGACTTTGAAGTCTTGAATGCTGATTATGTTGTGTTCCGTTGAGGAAAGTGATGCATGAACACATTGACTTATCATTTTTATTGATGATTTCACAGACTGTGCGAGCCAAGTGGGGAAACGCAGTTTAAGTGGAGATGTAGTTTTCAGACAAGTGAAAGAAATAATCATTGATTTTCACTCTTTAGTTGTAACCATAAGTAGTAAAGATGAGCAGTGGGGGGATAATAATAAAACTGTGGCAAATTTCCTAATTCTTTAGCACTAAAGGAATAAACATGTGAAAAATAAAATCATTTGTAGTATTACAAAATGAAATTGATATTTATGATGTTGATTTAAAAATGAGAAATTATATATGGGTGTATATATGAAATGAATATAGATAGACCCATAAATAAAGCATGCATAACTTTTTTTAAGCAGTGGACCATTAACAAGTTTCAAATAGCTAACTGATCTACTCTGCTGAATCATTAACAAATACTAAGTAACTAAATTCCTGCTACTATGCACTCTACAGTGAGCTACATGGAAGAGGCAGCAGGCATTTGCCAGCATTTCAGACCTACCTAGAATGTAACTGCCTGTTGTTTTGAAAGCTGCTGTGGGACGTCACAAATGAACCCAAATATATTTGGAAAGATTTGGTGAAATTGCCTAGCTTTTAAAAAGTGATGCAATATAACAGAAATTTGCAGTACAAATATAAACTTAAAAATTGTAAATTAAATAATAATAATGAGGTCTACTTTCTACTCTTCTGAAGTCCTCTTGCGGGATCTTAACCTTTGGATGGCATTCTGAAAATCTGATGAAAGCTACAGTCCACATCTCTAGAAAAATTAGAGATACGTAGACAACTTTTGCATCTATTTTCAGGTGCCTGCAGAGACCCTCTCAATACTCATCTGTGGATTCCCAGGACAGAGATAAACCCCAGTTAAGAAATCCTGCAGTGAGAAGACAAGATATCCTTGTCTAGTTAAGATTGAGGTCATTTTCGAAAATCTCTACCGGGCAAAAACTTGCCCTGCATAATGCTTTCGTCAGGGCAAGTTGAGCTTTAGTTCCCACTGTGGTTCAGGTATGAGATGTTGTAGATAACTTTCTGTTAATTACCTGTGATACTTGCTGAAACAGTAATTCACAATGTCATCCCCAAACCACAGGCTACAACTTGAAATTCCAGCTTAGCATAGAGGCTGATATTCTCCAAGTTTGTTTGTTTTAACAGTGAAGAAGTATGGGTTCAGAGAATATATGGGGCTACAGAAACTCCCTGGGGAGATGTTCCTCAGCCTCCCTTCACCATGCTGAAGTGATAGCGCCTCAGGAGAAACTGAGTGGCATAGTGGAGAATCCTGACCTAGGTATTGAAAGACCTGAGGTCAAGCCTTGTTCCTTAGCTTACCTTGAGTAGTAAGTCACTTAATATTGCTGAGGCTTACTTTCTCTTTTGGTAAACTAGAAATAGCAATACCTGTTCTATCCTTTTACAGGATATTGTGAGAATCAGTGAAAATAATATATGTGACTTTTTATAGGAAACTTATCCATCAAAAGATAAAGGGACGCATAGTATCAGAGCTATGAGAAAATGAAACCTTCGTTCACTCAGCTTTATTCATTAGTAAAAACCTGTAATCTAAAATGCACAAGGTATCTTTAATTTCTCTATGCTTTTGGTTGGAAATATGGCTCTTCTATCTCTCAAATACTTTTTAGAATCTATTCATCTTGTGTAGAAAAAAGAGAATAAGAGAAAGTTTAGTGGTAGAGAATGAGGAAGTCAAATGATTTGTGTAATATTTAAGTCAGAAAAATCAGTAATTGAGTAGATAAAATTAGCTCTTAAAATGATAGTCAAAGGAAGCAGGATAATTTTAGGCTCTTCTGAAAATAGTGAGATGTCATCCTGCCCCATACCCTGTCCTGGAGATGACCTAGTTACAGGGAAATAATAATAGCTGTCATTTTCTGAGAGCTTTCCTATCTTTACATATGTCCTATCTCATTTAATCATCACTTGCCCAACGTCACACCAAGGTTGCTCCCAGAGCTGACATTCCAGCCTGCTTTTTTTTTTTTTTTAAGATTTTATTTTTTTCCTTTTTCTCCCCAAAGCCCCCCAGTACATAGTTGTATATTCTTCGTTGTGGGTCCTTCTAGTTGTGGCATGTGGGATGCTGCCTTAGCGTGGTCTGATGAGCAGTGCCATGTCCGCACCCAGGATTCGAACCAACGAAACACTGGGCCGCCTGCAGCGGAGCGCGCGAACTTAACCACTCGGCCACGGGGCCAGCCCCAGCCTGCTTTTTTTTTTCTTTACCTGCACAGTCCATGTTCATAGTTACTTAGAAGCGGAAAACTGGGACTGAATTAAAACTAGTTGAACTGGGATTTGCCTCTTCTAAGGTTCATAGCGATCAGTGTTAGTTCACACTCTTCAACCTTGAAAGCTCGGAATAACCTTGAGCTTGCTCTTCAGGACTTAAGAGATAGTGGCAATTGCCATCTGAAAACAAGGTGAAACTCAGATGGATTGAGTTTTAGCTTTAAGAAAAAAGGTCTTCATGCGTAACTTTTTTAAGTGAAAAATTTTAAGCGGAAACTTTGTAGTGGGAAATTTATTCCTATGGCATACACTAAAAATTTGGGGAGGTTGATGATCAAATAAGGTGTACCACTCTTAAATCTGTTTTCACAGTACATAACAGGGGTGAACTAAATACACATTTTGGCTGAAGCTCAAAAGATAAAGTATTAAAGTCAGTATTTCGTCAATGTTGAATATCAGCATCATTGAATGAATTTCTGAAATATAAGAATAAAACAATTTTGAGCCAGCCTGATTGCCTAGTGGTTAAAGTTTGGTGCCTTCCACTTTGCTGCCTGGGATTTGGTTCCTGAGTGCAGAACCACACCACTTGTCTGTCAGTGGCCATGCTGTGATGGCAGCTCACATAGAAGAACTTACAACTAGAATATGCAGCTATGTGCTGGGGCTTTGGGGAGGGAAAAAAAAAGACACGATTGGCAACAGATGTTGGCTCAGGGCGAATCTTTACCAGCAAACACAACAAAACAAAACAAAAAAAGAGTAAAACAGTTTTATATTTTAAAATATGAAGTATTACAATTTTCTTACTAATGGCCCAGAATTCTGCTATGATATGATATTCTATTATTATTTTATGAATACACCACTGCAGGGTGTGAATAAAACATGTATTTGTAATTTCTTAATCACTCGTCTTCACAATGTTTACTCTATCATCAATGGCAACTGCATGACAATCTTTAAAATTGACATTACATTCTGTAAACATTTCTTACCATACTGATCCTTGTGGCAAAAGCAGCAACTGAGTTCTGGGTTAAATTTCTGCCCCTGTTTCAAAGTATACGAGGGATATTTTTAAAAGAAAAAGGCTCGTGTGCTCTCTTGCATGCTCTCTCTCTCTCAATCTCTCGCTCCTCTCCCACTTTCTCTCTCTCTCCCTCTCTCTCCTCTGTCTCTCTTTCCCTCTCTCTGTTTTTCTGTCCTCCTCTTTCCCCATGGTAACAATATCATTTGGTGCTTCTCATATTTGGTATGGGCACTTAGACTAAGCCCCATTTAAACAAAAGGATCAAAACCCAAATATTTCTAAATTAGTGCAGAAATTGAAATTTTATGGAAAGTAGCAGTCATATTACACACGTACACAGAAAACAAATGAATAGTCATATAACCTCTCTCATAATGGAATCACTAACCTGCAGAAAGAAAACTAGTTTGCTATAGATAGCACTACATTTAATGAGGAAGAAAAATATGATGGTAACTTTTGTGAAAGAATCAGATTTCAACTGGATTGGAAGAAATTTTACTTTAACAGCTTATTACGATTCATTTCATTCTAAACTGTAGTTATATTATCTAGAAAGATTAGTAGGCGATAGTAACTGATGCCAGTCGTTAGTAATATGTCTAAGAAAAACACTTTCAAGGTATAGGTTGGCCAACTTCCAAAAAGAATTTTCCCACTGAAAAAGTAATTATAGGAGAGCCGAAGTTAAGTGACAAGAACACCATTCAGAAAGTGAGTTAGAAAAACTAATTTAGAACAGTGCACAGACCAGCAAAGAGAAGTATATTCAAGAATGAGTGAAAAAGAGTTCATGATAGAGCCTTTGAAGTTGATAGTTTGTGGTGCACACACAATACAATGAATGAAAAAAATTACTTAAATGAAAGCTAGAGAAGGTTTTTCTACTTGACCTGGAAAGAGTATTCCAAATCCATGTAAAAATCGGAATAGAAATCAACAAAAGGTTAGATCTCGGTACATGATAAATATATTCTATTTCCTTTCTATTAAAAGAGGAAAGAAGTCTGTAGAAACAAAACATCTACATTGAAGTTGTTAGACAGTTTTCCAAAGTATTTTATTTAAGACTAAATTTTAGTGGTAAAATCGGAATGGGGAGGGGTCCTGATTTGATAGTCAGAGGGCAAGGCTGCTCTATTCTAATGGGAATTTTGCTTTCAGTTTTGTAATTATATATAATCCCAGCCTCAACTTGTAGCCTTCATGAAATTATTAACTCTTTCAAAATGTCAGGAACTCCTTATATAATAAATTCAACAAAAAACTGAAAGAATGGAAAAACTCTAAATCTATACTTGTCAGATCTAGTTCTTCAGTTATAAATTATTAAATTCTATTTAAAAATGGAGATATAATTGATGTATAACATTGTGTAAGTTTAAGGTGTACAACACGTCCGTTTGATACACATATATTGCACTATAATTACCACCATAGCATTAGCTAACACCTCTGTCACATCACATAACTATCATTAATTTTTGTGGTGAGAACATTTAAGATCTAGTCGTTTTGCAACCTTCAATTATATAATACAGTATCATTAACTATAATCAAAATTCTATGCATTAGATCTCCAGAACTTGTTCATCTTCTAACTGCAAGTTTGTACCCTTTGACCAACATCTCTCCAATTCCTCCACCCTCCAGCCCCTGGCAACCACAGTTCTACTGTTTCTACAAGTTCAGCTTATTTATTTATTTATTTATTTGAGGAATACTAGCCCTGAGCTAACATCTGCCAATCTCCTCTTTTTGCTGAGGAAGACTGGCCTTGAGCTAACATCCGTGCCCATCTTCCTCTGTTTTATACATGGGACGCCTTCCATGGCATGGCTTGCCAAGTGGTGCCTTGTTGCACCCGGGATTCGAACCAGCAAACCCCGGGCTGCTGAAGCGGAGCATGCGCACTTAACAATTGCGCCACCGGGCCAGCCCCAAGTTCAGCTTTTTCAGATTCCACTTGTTGATTTTTGCTTTTGTTGCCTTTGTTTTTGTCATATCCAAAAAATTATTACCCAGTCCAATGTCATGGAGTTTCTTCTCTGTTTCCTTGTATAAGTTTTATGATATCAAGTTTTATGCTTGTCTTTAATTCATTTTAAATTAATTTTTTGAGTTGTGTAAAATAGGGGTCTAATTTCATTTTTCTGCATGTAGTTGTCCAGTTTTTCCAACCCCGTTTATTGAAGAGACTATTCTTACCCCATTAAGTGTTCTTGGTTGCCTTGTCAAATATTAGTCGACTATACGTGCCTAGGTTTATTTCTGGACTCTTGATTCTGTTCCATCGGTCTATGTGTCTGTCTTTATACCAGTACCATAATGTCTTAATTAATACAGCTGTGTAGTATAGTTTGAAATCAGGAAGTGTGATGCTTCTGGCTTTACTCCTCTTTCTCATGATTGCTTTGGCTATTTGGGGTCTTCTGTGGTTCCACACAAATTTTAGGAATTTTTTTTCTATTTCTGTGAAAAATGCCATTGGAGTTTTCATAAAGATTGCATTGAATGTATAGATGGCTTTGGGTAGTATGGACATTTTAACAATATTAAATCTTCTGATCCATGAACATAGGTTATCTTTTCATTTGTTTGTGTCATCTTCAATTTCTTTCTTCAGTCTTACAGATTTCATTGTACAGATCTTTCAGCTCCTTGATTGAATTGATTCCTATGTATTTTATTGTTTTTGTTGCTATTTTGAATGGGATACTTTTCTTTATTTCTTTTTCAAATGTTTTGTTGTTAGTGTATAGAAACACACTTGATGTCTGTGTGTTGATTTTATGTCCTACAACTGTACTGAATTCATTGACCAATAGCTTTTTGGTTGTCTTTAGGATTTTCTCTATATAAGATCATATAATCTGCAAATAATGACAATTTTACTATTTTCTTTCTAATTTTGATGCCTTTTATTTTGTCATCTTGCCTAATTGCTCTAGCTAGGATGTCCATTACAATGTTGAATAAGAGTGTGGTGAGAGAGGGCACCCTTGTCCTGTTTTCGAGTTTTTCCCTGTTGAGTATAATGTTAGCTGTGAGTTCACCATATATGGCCTTTATTATATTCAGTCATGTTCCTTCTATACCCAAATTTTTGAGGGTTTTAATCATGAAAGGAGGTTGTATTTTGTCAAATAACTTTTCTGCATCAATTTAGATAATCATACGCTTTTTACCTTTCATTTTATTAATACGGTGTATCACATTTTTCATTGTGTATGTTGAACTGTACTTGCATCCCAGGGATACATCCCACTTGGTCATGATGTATAATCCTTTCAATGTGTTGTTGAGAGTTTTTTCCTAATATTTTATTGAGGACTTTTGCATCTATGTTCATCAAAAGATATTGGTCTATAGTTTTCTTTTCTTGTGGTGTTGTTATCTGGCTTTGGGATTAGGGTAATGCTGACCTTATAAAATGAGTTTTGGAGTGCTCACTTCTCTTCAATTTTTTGGAAGAGTTTGACAAGAACTGACATTAATTTTTCTTTAAATGTTTGGCAGAATTCACCAGTGAAGCCATCTGGTCCTGGGCTTTACTGTGTTGGGAGGTTTTTGATTACTGATTCAATCTCCTTACTGGTTATTGGTTTATTCAGGTTTTCTATTTCTTCCTGATTTGGTCTTGGTAGGTTGTATACTTCTAGGAATTCATCCATTTATTTTAAGTTATCCAATTTGTAGGCATATCATTTTTCACAGGAATCTCTTATGATTATGTGCATTTCTGTACTATCAGCTGTAAACGTCTCCTCTTTCATTTCTGATTTTATTTATTTGCGTCTTATCTATTTTTAGTTAATGTGGCTACAGTTTTGTCAATTTTGTCTTTTCTAAAAACCAGATCTTAATTTCATGGATCTTTTTAATTGTTTTTCTTCTATTTCATTTATTTCTGCTCTGGTCTTTATTATTTCTTTCCTTCTGCTAACTTTGGTTTCAGTGTCTACTTCTTTTCTAGTTCATTAAGCTATAAAAGTATGATGGTTACTTGAGGTTTTTCTATTTTCTTAATAAATGCTTTAATCACTGTAAACTTCCCTTTCAAAACTATTTTTGCAACATCCCACAGGTTTTGATATGTTGTGCTTCCATTTTTCATTTGTGTCATGTTATTTTGTGATTTTGCTTTTGATTTCTTCTTTGACCCATTGGTTGTTCAGTATTGCACTGTTTAATTTCCATATATTTTTAGGTTTTGCAGTTTGCCTCTTGTTGCTTTCTGGTTATGTACCATTGTGGTCAAAAAAGATACTTGGTATGATTTCAATCTTCTTACATTTGCTAAGACTTGTTTTGTGTCTTATCATATGGTCTATCCTGGAGAATGTTCTTTGTGCACTTGAGAAGAATATATATTCTGCTTCTGTTGGATGGAATGTTCTATAAATATCTGTTAGGATCATTTGGTCTAATGTGTCATTGAAGTCCATTGTTTCCTTGTTGATTTTCTGTCTGGATCATCTATCCACTGCTGCAAGGGGGGTATTGAGGTCTCCTACAATTATTGTGTTACTGTCTATCAGTTCCTTCAGAACTATCAGTATTTGCTTAATACATTTAGGTGCTCCAGTGTCGAGTGCATATATATTTCTGATTGTTGTATCTTCTTGATGAATTAACTCCTTTCTCATTGTATAGTGACCTTTGCCTCTTGTAACAATTTTTGGCTTAAGGTCTATTTTGGCTGATATAAGTATAGCTACCCCAACTTTCTTTTGGTTTCCACTTACAAGGGATACATTTTTCCATCCCTTCACTTGGAAACTATGTGCGTCTTTAAAGCTGAAGTGAGTCTCTCATATGAAGCATGTACTCGGGTCTTGCTTTTTTGTAATCTGTCCAACCACTCTGTGCCTTTTGATTGGTGAATTCAATCCATTTACATTTAAAGTTATTATTGATATATGAGGACTTACTAATGCTATCTTATTAATTGATTTCTGGTTGTTTTATATTTCAATTTTTTTTCGGTTTTTGCCTGCCTTTGTAAATTGGTGATTTTCCATGGTGGTATGCTCTGTTTCACGGTTCTTTATCTTTTGTGCATCTGCTCTAGGTTTTTGATTTGTGGTTACTATGAGGCTTACATAAGACATTTCATAGATAAAACAGTCCATTTTAAGCTGATAGCAAGTTGACTTTGATCACCTACAAAAGCTTCACCTGTTTATTCCCCCTTTTTATATTTTGATGTCATCATTTACCTTTCTTTATATTGTGTATTTGTTAATACATGATAGTAGCTGTAATTATTTTTAATAGTTTTTCCCTTTAAGCTTCACAGTATAGTCCAGTTGTTAATCCGTCTTCCTGTTACAAATGTAGAGTTTTCTAAGTCTGAGGTTATATTTATCTTTACCAGTGTATTGTATACTTTTGTGTTTTTTTATTTCACTGATTAGCATCTTTTTATCAACTTGAAGAACTCGTTTTAGCATTTCTTGCAAGGCAGGTCTAGTGGTGATGAATTGCCTCAGCTTTTGTTTATATAGGAAAGTTTTTATTTCTCCATATCTGAAAGATAACTTTGCTGGATAGAGTATTCTTGGCTGACAGTTTTTTTTTCTTTCAGCACTTTGAATATTTCATCTGACTTTTTCCTGGGCTGTAAGGTTTCTACTAGAAATCCACTGACAGCTTAATGAGGGTTCCTTTGTAGGTTACAATTTTTTCCCCTAACTGCTAATACAATTCTTTTTTAATCCAGTTTTTAACAGTTTCATTATATGTGTCTTAGAGAAGTTATTTTGAATTGAGATCATATGGGCATCTGTTAGCTTTGTGAACTTGGATTCCAGTTCTCTCTTCAGGTTTGGGAAGTTCTTTGCTATTATTTTTTTAACAAAATTTTCTGCTCTCTTTTCCTTCTGGAATTCAGATTATTCTAATATTTTTTCTTTGAAAGGAAGCCCATAGATCATGTAGGCGTTATTTTGCTCTTTTTCCTTTCTTCTCCTCTAACAGTATTATTTCAAAATTCCCATCTTCTAACTCACTTATTCTATTTTCCATCTGCTCTACTCTATCACAGATGCTCTCTACTGTATTTTTCATTTTATTTATTGAACTCTTAAACTCTAAAATGTCTGGTTGTTTTTATGATTTCTATCTCTTTGCTAGAAATCTCATTTTCCCCACACAAAGCCCCAGTAGACAGTTGTATATCCTAGCTGTAGGTCATTCTAGTTCTTCTGTGTGGGATGCCACCACAGCATGGCTTGATTAGTGGTGTGTAGGTGTGCCAGGATATGAACTGGTAAACCCCGGGCCACTGAAGTGGAGTATGTGAACTTAATCACTCAGCCATTGGGCTGGCCCCTAAAAATCTCATTTTGATCATGTGCTTTTTTGAGATTTTGTTGAATTGTCTTTCTGAGTTTTCTTGTAGCTTGTTGAATTTCTTCAAAATAGTTATTCTGAATTCTTTATCAGCTAGATCAGAAAATTCAGTGCCTTTGAGACCAGGTTTTGAGAATTAGTATATTCTTTTCATGATGCCATGCTTCCTTGATTTTTCATGTTCCTTGTAGCTTTGTGTTGCTGTTTTCACATTTGAAGTAGTAGACACCTCAAATTTTTGCTAATTGCTTACAGATGAGGTATTTTGTTTAATAATATTGTTATTAATTGGAGCTTTCTTTGTCTTTATATGGGTACATTTGTTCCACTCTTCTTGCTCCCTCTTGTGGCAGAATACTTAAGTTTTTATGTCTTTTCCCATTCTTACACCTCACCAGACTGGCTACTTGAAACTTCTCTATTGTTTTCCAGAGGTGGCACTATAGCTCAAGTTTATGGTTTCTCCTTTGCCCACAGAACTTGACCTGTTTTCTGAGCATGCTTCTTTTCTACCAGAGCTTCTCAACACAACACGTGGAAACAAGCACAAGGAGCTGGCAACAGAATGGGAGGGGGTGTGGGTTTAGCACTCAGGTTGTAGGGGGTATGTACAGACCTGATTGGGATATTCCCCAGGCATGATACTCCCAGAGGCTCATGGGTGGACTTCCTGCTGCACACAATCCTTTTAATGCTCTTTGAAATTCTTACTGACATCTTTCCCAGTCTCCTTCCTCCCCCAAGTCATGGAAGTCCTTCCTAAGTACCCTTGGTGCTGCTGGTGAGAAACGGGTTTCTCTAGCCACATCTCACACCACTGGGGTAGTCAGATTTTCACTCACTGCTATCCTTTTCTCCTATGACAGAGGTCACTGCAACTGATAGTTTAGCCCCATGCAGTGTTTCCTCAGGAAGGGGGTGCCTCCATAGGAAAGTTTCTACTACCTTCACTTCTGCTGCTACCAAACTCATAATTTATTTTTTTGTTCATTATTTTTGCTTCAATAACATGCTTGAATCTTCCTTCAGGAAGGCTGGGCTTCTTTGAATTTTTCCTCAAGCATGAGTATCTGCCCAGGTCAGTACTCTCCAGCTATTTTCCCAACAATGTCAAGAGGTGTATGGGCAGGTATGTTGGCTTCGCTGGTTTCACAATGGGTACAAATGTCTGCCTGCCTCTTATTGGATGCACAGATGGGAGAGACTCCTCCTGGGTCCTTTGGCATATGGTGCTAGATCCAAGAATACTCACAAAGGTGCTTTTGTTTGTGGATGGACATCTAATTCATTCTTTAAAGAGGAGGATAAAAAAGGAGGAACATTTTATGCCACCAAGATGCTGCTATCACTCCTTGTTGATTGTTTCTTTTGCTGCACAAATGCTTTTAGTTTAATGTACTCCCAATTCTTGATTTTCGCTTTTGTGGCTTGTGATAAACTATTATATTCTTATTTTTGTGTGTGTTTTTACCATATAGTGGCTTATAAAATAAGAAAAGAGCATCTTGATTGTTGTCACCAGAACAGTATTAAATGTGCTATGTATTGCCAATATACAGTTACGGTATTTATAAATGTTACAAATTGCTTTAAGCTGACATCTATAAATCTAATTAAGAAAATAATTTTCTAATAGTGTTTCTAAGCCAACAAATTTTGGTTTTCCCTTTTTCTTTCTTCTCCCTCTCTTCCTTCCTCCTTTCTGTCCTTTGTTCTTTTCCTGTTATGCAGTTTGCTCTACCAAATTGCTTCTATTAGCCACATAAAATAATTTTTGAAAAAATAGAATAAATGAATATTTCTTTTTCATGAAACAATCCACTAATCAACTAGACACAGATAGTTTGAGCAATGTAATATTGTTTTTATCTCATACCAAATGTCATATCTGTGAAAACTATTAGTTTTTAAAATAAACCTATAGTTAAAAAATGTGTATATTTCTCAGTAGAATCTGCAAAAGTAACAAATGCTCAAATACTAAGTTTATAGTAAATTAATGCAAATATTACCAAAGTAAAGTAGTTTTATTATACTGACTGGCTAAAATAGCGTTAGCATCAATAAAAGCAAACTAAAGACTTTCAGCAATAATTATGACAAGAAAATTACAGCAAAAACTGTTTTCCAAAAAATGATTTTATTGAAACCTCTGTTTGAGAACTTGGTAAAAGATGGACGTAGAGGATCAAAAGTTTCTTTGGGTATACTAGATGGCATGGAAACCTTATGCTATTAAAGAAAGCGTTAGCTACATAATGATATGTCCCTTTTGTTCTTACAGCATTTCCACTTATATTGTTACAGTTCTCTTCTGGAGGAAAAACTATTGAGAATGCAATGAAAATTGAAATTGATTCAAGATATTTAAGAATCATTTTCCAAGAATAAATTTCACATTTGTTACTGAGCCAAAGACCAAATAGTTTGGACGATATAGCGGCCATGTCTTCCAAGTTTACTCCTGGCTTATTCCTTGGGCTTCTTTAAATACCTAAAATCCATCTTCCCAAGAATATGCTATCTGTAAATAAAATAATATGGTAAAATATAACCAAATCATGTTTTTAATAGTATGCTGTTTTAACGTACTGTCTAAGCAAAATGTAAAAGGAAACATCACAGGCGCATTTAACGTATCTACATATATTGAATCCATGCATGTAAATTTATGCTTTTTAAATCACACAAAAATATTTTTTATACGTTTCTCAGGGAGGTTGCTAAGGTTACAACACAGTGTAAATAAAGCACTTACGTATTCTCATGTTAAATGTTAGTGAGGTCAATCTGTGGTTGATTACGACATATATGGCACAAGTAGGAAAGTAATATGTATACTATAAGCACTTTAAGAGAGTATTGTAACACATTTACCATGAAGAATAGCAAGTACATTATTCTTCTTACCTTTTTAAACAAACTGATAGTGAAGTTTATGAAAATGTCATATCCCTAACATCTATGAAAATCCATAACAGAAGCTCATGAACTCTGTTTGGCAGGGTAATAGCAGTTTCAATTACTTGCCTTTTAAATGTCAAGAGTCAAGTCTGAACAGTGAAACTGTCAAACTGTCAAAAATATATATCATAGGCATTTCTTTCTTATCATTGTTAAGAAATATGCAAATATAGCACAGCAATTATCTTCATAGAGCTAACACTTTTTCTTCCTCCAGAGTAATAACGTTTTTCAGAGTGAAAGTTGATAAAATAAATTCTGTACTTAAATGCAATTTTTCTGAGCTTGTGCAAGGAAGAATCTCAGATGTGGTGGTGGATTTATTTATTGATTTAGTGTTTCTTTTTCTAAGCATATGAAGAAGTCAAGAGGTGTTCACTTTGTTGATGTTGCAAGAAAAAAACTAAGATTAGCAAAATTATTCAGCTTACAAACAAATTTCTCAATGCAGAACCCATTATGTCCTAGAATTAACATGCCTCATAATAATGATAATAATGTGAAAAGAAGTCATATGAACATCTAGTTTGTTTTAAGCTAAACCAAAGTTCTCTTAGGCCCTGGGAACTTGAGTTGAGGCCAGTTTCACTACCAATAAGACTATTTCAATTTTTATATTTCTGAGCTAAACAAACAATTCATTTTTTAATAACATTGAGAGAAGAGAGTTAAGAAAGAGTTGGCATTCCTGTAGCTATTTTGTGCTAGTTGTGAATTTTAGAGTTGCATTATCGTTATTAAAATTTTTAGCAATTAAGAGCACATAATATATGTGGGCTTCTGCGTGGAGTGTTGCTGCTATCGAAGACGTAGAACATCTCCTCAATGAACGCCCTATCTCCAGGCAAATTACCATTTTGATCCAAATTACTTGTGTGAATAACATGTAATAAGTTATAAGAATATACCCAGTACTTCAAGCTAGTTTCTTGATTACAACTATCACAGAATACTGAAAATGAAAGCCCAACTGCCACCAGAGCTAAGAATAGACTGTATTTAATAATAAGCAGATCCTATCATGATTCCTACTAGTGGGCTGGATGTGGAAACTTGTAAATGAACATTTGTAGGTTGTTAAAGGTTCATGTTATGAGGGCTATGCCCAAGGCCAGAATATTTAACTTTTATCCTATCATTAGACTTTCGATCAAATGGATTTTATTACACTTTCATTCTTCAAAGTGCTGGTTCGTCACTTCTTTGTCTCCTAATTCATCTTTTTGCCCTGCTTGCTCAGGAAGTTATGTTATAATAGTCAATGTGTGACATTCTTTTTACTATAAGTCTGATTATAATTGTAATTCTGTAAGCTGAGATTTATGAACAGTGATCAGTATAGTGTTCAGGATGAAAAGATGAATTAGCAAATGTATTTTTAAAAAGTCATCAATAAAAGTTCTATAATTGTGAAGCTAAATTAAACATAATTAATATATTTGACATTATGTAACTTTTTCATACTATGGAGGAAAGCCTTTGTAGTTTTTCTAACTAAAATATTAATTAGATCTAAAACAGTACTTGTTAGTTATAGAAATTTCCCATTGTTAAAGTGTTGTAAGAGTTTTCTGGAAATATTTTTCTGTGGTAATCCTAGATCAAGTCTTATTTTAAAAGCATCAATGGAGTGGAAATGGTCAGGTCATTTAAACACTTATTCTCAAGTATCTTCTTTGATTTTCCGAAATTCTTAGACATTTATTTTTGTTTTTTACTTGACCATATTTAATAAGTAAACAAAAATATACATGCATATGATATATCTAGCATAAATCTATTTTTCTAAAATTGACATTTATTTCCTTTCCATGCATTCCCATAAAAGACAGGATAATTAAATCACAAGAATACCATTAATTCATCAAATAACAAGTCTAGAAATCCTGTGCTCCTCTTCATAGAACAGTTTCCTGCCCAGGTAATCTATCTCACACACAAAACTTCAAAAGAGACGCAAATAGATTTTTATTAAAGGACCTTCATTAACATATGTAAAGGAGCTAACTCACCATACAATTCAATCTGTTTATAAAACCACTAGAACCACTAATTGGATTATTAATGCTGTCATATTAAGTGAAGCAAGGTTCATTGTCAGTGGTACTACTTCAAATGTTAAATTTCTGAGCCATAAATTAAAAATATTTCATTCATTTAAATAAAATTATTGGTTTGGTCAATTATTAAGCAAGTAATTCCGCAAATTGTTAAGCAAAATAGATTTCATAATACTGCTGGCTCCTCTGTCTTGAAGAGATTTGGAGTATAATCAGAGAACCTATTTTTTACTACTTTAATCTACTTCACTTGTGTACTCTGGACAGTCTCAAGATTATCCAATTATCTACATATGTCAACTAAGTTTTTTTTAAATCAGGCAGATGAGCTTATTCTGGTGAGACAGTAAGAAGCCTTGGGTGAAAGCCACTCTGCAAAATAGTATAGCTAAGTTTAGGGTGTGACCAAACAATATGGAAAATAATTATAGTCATGTACTGCATAATGGCATTTTGGTTGGTGATGGACCGCATATACAAAGGTGATCCCATAAAGTTAGTCCCGTATAGCGTAGGTGTGTAGTAGGCTATACCATCTAGGTTTGTGTAAGTATACTCGATGAGGTTCGCACAATGGCAAAATCACCTAACAATGCATTTCTCAGAATGTATCCCCATTGTTAAGCGACACATGACTGTAATTCAATAGGCTTTTTACAATCTGCAATTTATCAAAACACATGTATACACACTCACACACGTACACACACAGAGGAATGACTTTATTCAAGAAAGCATCTAGTCTCCCCTCACCTCAGGACCACACTTGAAATCCAAATGACTAAAAAATTTAATGTTTTCAAACATTCTAGAGATGTATGCATTTCAGAGAGAGTGCTAACCAGTTTAGATTTCAAGCTATAATGGGAACTGTAAACTCTTTTTCCATCTGTATTGGAATTAAGAACAGTTTACCATTTTCTTCTGCTGATCATTTTTCATTTGGTCATGATGATCAACATTATTCTACTTCTCTTTTTATCTCCAGGCTGAAAAATTACAAACTTTTAAACAGGTTTGCTTTCCCTGTTTTTCCAGTTCTTTCCTCAGATACGTGACCTCTCAAAACTGTTTTCAAATCCTCTCTTTAAAGAATCTTAGCAAGTGCTCCCTTATCTTTTCAGGGTTTGCCAAGGGATGAATAAAATTAAGGATTGGCTAATATTGACTCTTTCATTCATCAGATGGGTACATAGAATCTACTGTATGCTGGAACCATTCCAAAGCCTGGAGATACAATAGGGAACAAGGTGGATACGTGCATGGAGTTTACAATTGACTGGGACTTACACGTATTATAGGTCTTAAAAATTGCTTATTAAAAAGGCAAAGTTGGTGATTACAATCCAGTTTGTTATCCATATGATATCCTAGTTGCTATTCCTTAGATTGAATCTGTGATGGTATTTAACTGAAGGAGAGAAGGGTGACACCACTGAGTTTACTACACAGAGTAATGGTTGAAAATGGACTGGTAGCAATAGAAAATTAGTATTATAGGAAGCCTGAGGATCGTATTCCTTTATGTTTGTCAGTCATTGCTAATCCTTTTCCGTGACTGAAGTTAAATAATAGCTTGTGGTCTCTGAAATCATGGCCAACACAGTCATGGAGGAAAACATTTTTTCCAAAGGGGGGAAAATTAGCATTACAGACACTTTTTATACATGGTTTTAAAACTGCTGCCTGGAATGATGACTCCAAGCTACTTGAAGACACCATCCTCAGCATCTCAGGGAAAGCTAATATAAGGCACCATGTATTTCCAAAATGTTATTTTGCAAATATCTTTATAAAATAGAAGGACCAAGAATGATAGTGCTTTAGTAGAGGCTTTTCAGAGTAAAAAAATTTAAAATGCACTCAGTAAGCACTCAATTTTAAAACTTTATTTCTTTATTACTGAAAAATAAATTAAAGGAAATATACGTATAAGAAAAGAAATATGATTCAAACATAATGTAGAAAACCAGATTCCTCACATTCTCTAATATAGGCTGATAAATGGGGAAATTTGAGAAGAGGAAAATGTGAAATGTCATCTATAAATTATTTGTTCAATCAATTAATTACCAAACCAATAATTTTTATTTAAAATTAAGCATAGTATTTTACCTAGCTCAAACAAAAACCGTGAGAGAAAACTAATTGGATTGGGAGATTCATGTAAAAAATGTGTTTTCCTTACAGATTTTATTATATGTTTATTTCACAACAAAATTGATATGTTAATGTAAAATGCATGCAACATTCTCAAGTGTATCATCAAGCATAAAGAGTAAGATATTTGAGCTATTGGGGAGGAAGGAACATAAACTATTATAAAGTAGACAAAAACATTATCGAGATAATTTTACTTAGCTATAAATGCTTTCAAGAAAATGAAACATGGCAAGGGATAACTTTAGATAAATAAGTATTTATAGAGCAAAGGCCACAATAAAATGAGGTAGTGAGCAGGTACCTGGAAGACATTGTTCATGTGCTCAAGGAGTTTCAGTTCAGTTTACTTGGTAAAACGTGGCAAGTCAAATAACAGTGCAAACTATTAATTCACAAGACTCAATACCTGGTTGTTTACACATTTTGAGTTTTATTAGAGTCATCTAGAAAGGAAGAATTGCCTGAAATAAGAAAAGAAGAATCATAATGTGCAGCCTAGTTTTTAGATTCTGAGCCCAAACCTCAAAGCATTATCAAATTGCACTTGAAGTAGATACCTCAGAAGTATGGAATTCACATCCAATGTTCACACTCATCCATTGTTTTGTTTCTATTTTTCTTGTTAATACCCTTAGTATTTCTCTGATTCTTCTATAGTCAAGAGCCCTGGTCCTACTATCTGGGTTCTAAAAATTCAACATCTTTTTTTTCTTTTTGGTGAGGAAGATTGTCCGTGAGCTAATATCTGCTGCCAATCTTCTTCCTTTTGCTTGAAGAAGATTGTCCCTGAACTAACATCTATGCCAATCTTCCTCTATTTTGTATGTAGGATGCCTCCACAGCATGGCTTGATGAGTGATGTGTAGGTGTGTGCCTGGGATCTGATCCCGCAAACCCTGGGCTGCGGAAGCAGAGCATGTGAACCTAACCACTATGCCACCAGGCAAGCCCCTCAGCATCTTTTTTTAGCTGAAGTCTTGTTAATGAAAACCTCTTTTATTAATACTAATGCTACCAATATCAGCGTCCACTGACATTTACTAGATGGCTCGTATATGTCAAGAACTATACCAGGCACATTTATCCATATTATTTCATTTAATCTTCACAATATTCATCAAAGGTAGGTGTTAGGTATTATTATCACCCCAGTTTTACAGTTGGTGAAACCGAGGTTCCGAGAGATTAGATAATTTACCCCAAAGCCAAAGAGCTAGTAAGTAAAAGTGTCCAAGTGTCCCTGACTCCAAAACCCATGTTCCTTCTATATCACCCTTTTGTATTCTTTTCAGTTCAGTTTTGGTAAACCACAACATATTTCTACTATCCCAATGACAAATCATTGTGGCCCATTCTTGTGTGTTTAATCTAAGAAATACACAAGATACGTAACCCCAAAATGCGGCTATGATTTGGAGAAAGGAAGTGATGAAGAGATTTTGATCAGTGAAGAAAAGGAGAAGGTTCAAGTACAGGGTAAATTGGGACAAATTTTGGAGGATCTAGAATGTGAGAGTAGAGGGCTTGCATGTTTTCTAAAAGACAGCAAGAAGCAATGGAAGGATTTTAGTGCATTGGGCATAATAAAGTTTTATTTTATATTGGTGTTCTATAGGGTGAATTTTAAGAAGTAGAGTGGAAAAATGTTAGGACACGTGAAAAATAATTGAAAAGCTGCTAAGAAAATGTAATGATGAGGGGTCTGATCTAAAATAATACTAGTGGGATAACAATGAAAGAAAACATGAGAGATACTTTGAAAAGAAGAATCAGGAGGGCTTGATGACTGGATGGTATTTTTATAATTCTCTGAGAAGCATAAAACAATTATGACTTTTTGCTGAAAAAGAGTAAGGGAAAAAGAAAAGATCAGAGAACATTTTAAGATATTTAACCCAAATAACTTTATTTATAGTAACAACATTTAAAAATGTTGCAGGATTTTACTTAATATTGAAAATGTATTGATTTAGTCACATTGAATTTGCTCATTTTAAATGATCATTTCTTACTACATAAGTTTTCAGTTATTTTCAGATAAGCTACAAGTCCTTTTTATTAGTATTGGTTCTTTTATTGCTCAATATTCTCACTGAATAATTTGAAAAACTAGAGCCAAAATTTTCATCTTAGATTTCCCATATATGTAAAGTGATGAAATAACTATCCATTTCAATCTGTTTACTCTTTACCCACTAAACATTGTAGTAATTGGACTTTTGCAATATTTGAATCATTCTTATGAAAATCCATGAGGTAGACATAGTAAATTTATAAAAATTTAATGTTTGACTTTGTTCCCTAAATATCTCCATTTTGTTTCTTTAAGGATTTCAATTGTTTTTTAAATAATGTTTTCTCTTCCCAGTTAATTTCAACCGCTTCCATAAGAAAAATGGAGTAATTGTTCATTGCAGCCACTTTCTATTCAACATTTTAATGGAGGTTTTAGCCAGGGAAATTAGGCAAGAAAAAGAAATAAAATTTATCTGGTTTGGAAAGGAAGAACTATCTCTATTAACAGGTAAAAGGAAAATCCTGAAGAATCCAGTAAAAATTGATTACAAATGAGTAACAAGTAACTATTAACTAATAAATGAGATCAGCAAGGTTGCAAGATGCCAGATAATCATGCAAAAATCAATTTTATTTCTATACACTTGCAATAAATAATCGGAAAGTAAAATTAAGAAAAATATTTATTCACCATAGCATCAAAAACAATAAAATGTTTAGGAATAAATTTAATAAAAGAAATACAAAACTTATAGTCTAAAAACTACAAAAGAGTGTTGAAAGAAATTAAAGGAGATCTAAATAAATGGAAAAACATCTTATGTTCATGAGTCAGAAGGCTCAACATTGTTAAGGTGGCAATACTTCCCAAACTGATCTACAGATCCAAAGCAATCAGACTCTCAGCTGACTTCTTTGCAAAAATTGACAAGTTGATCCTAAAATTTACCTGTAATTGCAAGGGGCTGAGAATGGTCAAACCAGTCCTGAAAAAGGAAAGCAAAGTAGGAAGACTCACTCGTCCCATTTCAACACTTACTACAAAGCAATGGTAATCAAGAGAGTGTGGCGCTGGCACCAGGATATATATATATAGATAAATAATAAAATTGAGCATCTAGAAATAAACCCATACATCTATGATCAAATGATTTTTAATGAGAATCAAGATAATTCAATAGGGAAAGAATACTTTTCGACTAATGGTGGTGGTACAACAGGATAGCCACATGCAAAAGAGTGAAGTTGGACCCTTACCGTACACCATTAAAAAAATTAACTCAAATAGATCAAACCTTAAATGTGAGAACACAAATATAAAACTCTTAGAAGAAAACGTAGGGGTAAATTTCTGTTCTGTTGGCATTGGTGGAGTCTTCCATAGGTGTCCGTTAGTTCTAGTTGATTTATAATATTGTTCAAATCTTCTATTTCCTTGTTGGCCTTCTGTCTAGTTGTTCTATCCATTGTTGAAAATATAGTATAGACATCTCCAACTCATTGTTATATTGTCAATTTCTTTCTCCATTTTTTTCAGTTTTTGTTTATGTATGTTGGCGCTCCTTTATTAATGACATATACGTTTATAATTGTTAGAGCTTCCTGATGTTTTGATTCCTTTATCATTATAAAGTGTCCTTCTACATCTCCAGTAACATTTTTTGTTTTAAAGTCTATTTTGTTTGATATTAGTATAGCCACTCTAGCTTTCTTGTGTTTGCTATTTGTGTGATATCCTTTTATCCTTTTACTTTCTATTCGTATCTTTAAATATAAAATAGGTCTCATGTATAGTTGGTTTATAATTTTTTATTTATCTTACAATCACTCCCTTTTGATTGGATTGTTTATTCGCATTTAATGTCATTACTGTTATAGTTAGATTCACATCTGCCCTTTTACTTTTTGTTTTCTGTGTCTCGTGGGGTTTTTTTGCTACCCTATTTCTTTACCTATATCCTCTTCACTGAGGGAATACTTATTGTACTTTTCTACTCCGGACTTTCCATTTGGGTCTTTTTGGTAATTTCTATTTATTGATGGATATTTTCTATTTGATACAGCATTGTCATCATACCTTCCTCTATTTTTTAACCGTATTTCCTTTAGTTTTGTGAACATGTTTATAGTGGCGACTTTGAAATCATTTTCTGTTAAATCTGGCAGCTAGCCACTCACAGATAGTTTCAGTTGTCTGCTTATTTTCTGATGTATGGATCACACATTCTTGATTCTTTGCTATTGACAATAGCAATTGTCGACATTGACAATGTGCTATCACACATTCTTGGTATCTTTGCTATATATAAATATACATATAGTATATATATATTTGAAAACTAGACAGTGTAGATAATATATTATAGCAACTATGGGTACTGGTGTCCCCTTCTGCCTCTGACCTTATTAGTGTTATTTCCTTGTTTATTTGTTTAATGACTAGCCGGATTGTTTCTGGATTATTTTAGTGAAGTTTCTCCCTCCCCTCTTCCCCCACCTACACACATGGTGTTAAGTCTCTGATGTTGTTTCTCAGGAAGGTATAGCTTTGGGTGTACCTACAGTCCCCCTGTGATAACAGTGGTACCGATAGGGCTCTCTCCTATACTTTCTCTAACCACACACAGCTATTACACTGAATTAATTCCTGGATAATTGCTCTACTCTTTGCAATAAGGCCTTGTAAGTTTGTAGATTAGTCCTCTACAAACTAATCTAATCAAATAGTGGCTCCTTGGATGGATTATTTTCTGAGGTCAATGTTTGCTATTTGTTCTCACCCCAGGAGTACTCCTCTCATTCATCTTATTCCCCTCTTCTATCCTGCAGGACTACAGTCTAGGCTTCATCTTGCTTAGATCCCTGAATCTCCTTTCAATTGTCTTTCACCACAACTTCTGTTCTTGAGAGCATGTTTAGGTTTAAACTTCTTCCAGCTTTCTTGCAAATGAGGTTAGTTCCTTAGAGAAGAGATTAGGAACTATCTTTTTTACAGCCTACTTCTCCCCCCAGGCAAAATCTCTGAATCAGGGTTCTGTAACTGGGAGTGAGGACAATGTCAACCTTTTCTCTGAGTGACACTCCCACTCTAGGAGCTAAGTGTTCAGTGGAGAAAGGAACAATAGCCTGAGATCCTCTTGCTTTGCCTCTACTGGTGTGAAACCACTTCATCACCAGTTGAGGAAGAGCTACCTGGGGTCCGGTATTCTCAGCATGCCACAGCCAAGGCTCCGTTCCACCAATATAGGAAGGGAGCCCCTGCCTTTTGACTGAATTCACCTGGGCCTTAGCCTTAGCAACTAGCAGCTGGAAGCAGGATGAGAAATGCTGACATTTTCTTTCTCCTGGGAAGAAAGGCCTGGGTTGGGAGCTGGAGAAGAGGGAGCCCTGTGTTCTTGGCTGCAGTAGTCTGAAGTGCAGTCTCTGCTTCACCTAGCTGGGAGTGGGGAGGAAGGGAGTGGTTGGGTTCAAACTCTCATCTTGTTACTGACTTTTCTCAGATTTTCTTGAATAGATGTATCTTTGTTTGTTGTTTGCCCATAGGACCATCTCCAGAGGCTTTAAATGCTGTGTGTTTTTAAAATATTTTTCTCCAGGTTCACTGGAGAGTGGGTCACCTAAGGTCCTCATACTATCATGCTCGGAGTCAATCTGTGTGCTAATGAAAATAATCATGATTTATGCCAGAAAGAGTATTGGTAAAATATTCGAAGAAATAATTTGTTAATTAAAAAAAAGTGTGATGGGGCTGGCCCGGTGACATAGCGGTTAAGTCTGCATGCTCTGCTTCAACGGCCCAGGGTTTTCAGGTTCTAATCCTGGGCGTGGAGCTATGGACCGCTCATCAAGCCATGCTGTGGTGGCATCCTATATACAAAATAGAGTAAGATGGGCACCGATGTTAGCTCAGGGCTAATCTTCCTTAGCAAAAAGAGGAAGACTGGCAATGGATGTTAAGTCAGGGACCATCTTCCTCACCAAAACAAAACAAAACAAAACAGTGTGATAAAAGGTTATGATAGGGAAACAAGCTCACAGGAATGATACGTAATATAGAGTGAGCAAACAATTGACAGAGAAAGAGGTACAAATGAGAAAAAGAAGGAAACATATAAGCAAATGTGTAATCTTAATTGCAATAAAGAACATACAAATATAAATAATGTGATACCAACTTCCAGTCAGGATAAGATGGCATAGACCCATTTTTCTTTGCTTTTCTTCTACTAAGTCTTAATATAAATCCTGGACACAGTATGAGGCAACCAAAGAACTCTGAAAATGTGGTAAGAAGAAGGTGTATTGGTTTGGGACACCAAAACTAGAAGAACAATACAGCAGCAAGGCATTTTGCCTCCTTTCACATAACAGAAGGCAGTGACCAAGACCCAGCATTTCTACACCCCAGACCTAGTGATAGAAGGTAGCCCCAATAGGCTCTTCCCTCCATCCAACAACACAAGATAAGGTGAGCCAGGCACCACCAGCAAGGCAGATGGACTGGGAGACCTTTCAACAATAAGCAGCCAGGGCAGTGCTCTTCTTTCCTCTAGGGCCTGGAATTCCTCTCTCCCACTGAGAGATACTGAGGAGGCAGAGCTAAGAGAGACCCTGTAAAAGCAAGTGGCTCAGCTCAGAAATTCTCTCTGTCCCTGTGTGTCTGAGATTCCCATCCCCGTCCCAGAGACACTAGGGAAACTGTGGGACACATATAGGAGGATTCCACTCCAACAAGTGGCCTGGCCCAGGAAACTTTCTCCATCCTCCCTGGGCAAAGAGGATCCTGCCAAAATGAGAATCCAGTCAGAGAAGTGCCCTACAGAGAAGCTCCCTCTCTCTGTTGGGAGATGAGGTGGCCGGCAGGCACAATGGGCAGGAAGGACCCAGCCACAATGGGTGGCCATTCTCAGAAAGTCTCTTTTACTCTATGGGCCTAAGACTATTCTCCTCCATCCAGAGACATAAGGACAGCTGGAAGGCACTGTTAGTAATACCCTGCGCAACGATAGTATTACCAGGGAAGCCTCTTCATCCTGGGGAGCCTGGAACTCCCTTTTCCCACTGAGAGACATCCAGTGGCCTGGCCTGAAGAAACCTCTTCTGCCCCTTTAGACATCACTAGCAAAGAGAATAGGAGCCCCTGTAGCCTCAGATAAACTGATCAGAACAAAATAATACCACAAAGTGTCTGAAAATTAAACTGTCACTGGAACCACAACCCAGAAAAGTAGGCCAGGAACTGCCTGCTTAACAAACTGAAGATCTGACGAAATAAAAGATTTAAATAGGACCCGGAGTGTCTGTTAACACACAGAAGAAGTATCCAATTGAAAATCACTGATCATGGGGCTGGCCCCGTGGCCGAGTGGTTAAGTTCGCGTGCTCCACTGCAGGCGGCCCAGTGTTTCGTTGGTTCGAATCCTGGGCGCGGACATGGCACTGCTCATCAAACCACGCTGAGGCAGCGTCCCACATACCACAACTAGAAGAATCCACAACGAAGAATATACAACTATGTACCGGGGGGTGTTGGGGAGAAAAAGGAAATAATAAAATCTTTAAAAAAAAAAAAAAAAAAAGAAAATCACTGATCATACTGAGAATCAAGAAAATTACAACTTGAATGAGAGAAGACAATCAACTGATGCCAACGTTTAGATGAATCAGATATTGATAATTGTTGAATTGTCTGACAATGATTCTAAAACAGTCATCATAAAAATGCTTCAACAATCAATTATAAATTCTCTTGAAACAAATGAAAAATATAATATTTTGGAAAAGAGAAATTCTAACAAAGAATTAAATGGAAATTGTAGAACAGAAAAATGTAAAGATGGAGAAAAACCTCTCTGGATGTACTTTATGAAGAAGGAATCGGTGAACTTGAGAACAGATCAATAGAATTTAGCTATTCTGAACAACAGAGAGAATAGAGACTGACAAAAAACGAGAACAGAACATCAGTGTCCTATGGGACAAAAACATAAGATCGAATATTTACATCACTGGAGTCACAAAAGAAAGGGAGAAACAGAGGCTGAAAGAGTATTTCAAGAAATAATGGATTAAAACATCCCAAACTTGGTGAAAAACAATAACTTACAGATTCAAGAAAATGAGTGACTCTAATAGGATAAATGCAATGAAGCCCACATACAATAATTAAACTTTTGAAAATGAAAGATCTCTAAAGACAAAAAATAATAATCTTGAAAATGGCTTAGAAAAAAATGATACATTACTGATAGGAGAACACCAATACTAATGACAGTGGATTTCTCATCATAAATCACGGAGGCAAGAAGTAAAGTGTCATAATAGTTTCAAAGTACTGAAAGAAAAGAACTGTGAACCCTGAATCTTATATCCGGTGTAACTATCCTTCAGGAATGAAGGGGAAATAAAAATATTATCAGATTAAGGAAAACTGAAAGAATTTGCCTCTAGCCTACCTACCCTTAAAGGCTATAGAAAGTTTGTCAAACAGAAAGGAAATGATAAAAGAAATAATCTTGGAGCATCATGAAGGAAGAAGGATGATGGAAAGAGTGGAAATATTGATACCTATCATTTTTCTCATGAGTTTTATAAATCATATCAAGTAAATGATATTTAAAAGTGGGGACGGTGAAGGAACCCAAGTAGAAGTGAGATTTCTATACTTTACTCGAAGTACTAAAATGTGGATATCAGAAGATTAAGTTGTATGTTTATATTGTAATACCCAGAGCAACCAGTCTGAAAAGTGTACAGAGATACACACTCAGAACACTATAAATAAATCAAGAAGAAATAAAACTTGAACACTTGAGGGGAACTCTCTGCAAATACCCAGAGTTCTCTTTCTGTGTAGTTCTCTCCCTCTTAATACTTTGTCCTGTGGATTCTAGTAGCCTTGATATCTTCAAATTCTCAGCCCCATCTCTTCCACTCAGGAAGATGATCAGGTTTCATCTGAGTTCTTTCTCCCTGCACTCTGGCCTGGAAATTCTCTCCAGGCAGTCTACTCAGCATTCGTTGGATTTAGCTCATTTGCCTTTTATCTCTAAGGAATAAGTCCTTTGTTGTGTCATGTCCAGTTTTCTCCTGTATTTTTTTCCTGCTTTTTCAGTTGTTTCAGGAGGAAGAGTTAATCTGGTCCCTGTAAAAAAATGGCAAGGACTTATGCTGCAATACCGGTGTTTGTTACAGAAATCTCTTAAGAAAATTAGAAAGCCTGTATTAGACAGTAGAAGCAAGAAGTTATTTTACTTTTTACTTTAGTAGTAAAACTTTCAATTTTAGAGAGCTACTCTTATTTTTCTAAGTTATCTCTTGGAATCATTTTATTTGATGTTTTCATGTTGAAACAATTTTCAAATGTATTTTAATTGATGTATGGATGGCTTTATTATTTAATTTTCAATCAATGCATAATGTCAAGTGGTGTTTTTGCTTTGTTTTCATTATTCTCTAGCCTGCTCAACAGTTTTTCATTCAAAAAGAGATTTCTTTTCAACTTTTAATGAATATTTGTAAATGGTACTTGTGACGTTATTAGGCAGAGCAGGAATAGTGCTTTGCCTAATTAAACTGTAACTACCTCCATTTGCAGATAATTTATTAGAAGCGAATATATTCTTTGAAAAATAGTCAGGTCACCTGAACATGGTATAGCTAATAAAATGAATGCAAAATGATGGACATATGCATTCCTGTTGCTTTTTGA
The DNA here is from genome assembly GCF_021613505.1 of Equus quagga. Classification (NCBI taxonomy): domain Eukaryota; kingdom Metazoa; phylum Chordata; class Mammalia; order Perissodactyla; family Equidae; genus Equus; species Equus quagga. The sequence continues at coordinate 50,377,876 of NC_060276.1, forward strand.
AGATGACTGCTGGGAAGCTGGCTATGGTTATAAGGTTGCATATTACTCATTTAGTGAGCATTGAGTAAGTATGAACTCCTTCTATGACTTTTGATGAATCATGTGGAAATTATTCATGGTGGAAGAAGGCAAAACCATATGGCACATCATCTGTTGAGTATATTTTGCTCAGTGATGCCCAGAATCACATCCCTAACAAATCATTACATGCTGTTAGTTATTCAGAGACTAAGTAAAATGAGCTGGTAGTCTCATTCCAATCCCTGGTCAAACTTTGTTTACATCATAGAATTACCTGATAGACCTCCCTTGACTGATTGATGATCAAGCTATGAGGTTAAAACAGACTAAATGAGAGAGATTTAAGTCATTCTGTATATAGAGTTCTCAGAATAGAATCAAGGCTCTAAGAAAAGAATAGACTGACTTACTTCACATGCCAAACCCAGCAATTAGAAAGTGTCATTTACTAATTGTGAAATTTTCAGTCTCTAAATTCGCTTAAAGATATAACCTTTCATTCCTGCCTTACAGATTTTAATTAGTTTTAATTACCTAATTTTGTTCCATTTATAATTTATAACCAAGACAGTGAAAGTAGACAAAAGATTGAAATTTTTTTAGAAAAAATGTCTTTAAGCAGGAGGGAGGCTACTAATAATTATGTGTGAACATGACCCTGAAAATAATCAGGACTCTCTAGTTTTTTTCCAAAATGAAATGATATGAAATAGGCTTATTAAAACATCCACCCACACCTAAGATATAAAAACTAAGAAGGTACTTTTGAGTTACTAGTTAATTGAGAGCAATGTCTCATCAATTATAAACATAATAACCTGATGATTTAGGAAATTCCATCAAGAATTATTGAAAAATAAAAAAACAAAGCTTTTACATGGACATTTATTGTTTTTGCTAGTTTATATGTAGTTCATTCTTTCCTTCATCCACATATGTACATTCATTCATCAAACATTTATTAATTACCTACTACATTACAATGCATTATCATATTGTATCCATTGGGGATTGAAAAAATGAAGACAAGACCTTCACAGTCTAGTAAAGGAAACTCAAACTGCTGTAAAATTGAAACCTAAGGTAGGTACTACAGCAGAGAAATAGGCAAATATTGTGGGAACATAAAGAAAGGTTAGCTGAATTCTGACTGGGCCGATCTAGAAAAGATTTCACGCAGAAGTTGGCATTTGACAGACCTTGAAAGATAAGTTAGATTTTCCAAGTAGAGAATGGAGGGAAGTACAACGTAGGCAGAATAAATAGCATTGGAAAAGGCAGGGAATCATGAAAAGCCAAAGAATAAATGAGGAAAAATAAGTAGTCATTTATCATTGTGATTTAAATATCCTTAGTCAACGAGGGTTAGAGAGATGGAATATTGCCTACACATGGAATAGGAAAAACAAGCAAACAAACGCACATTTAGAAAATTGTTCAGACTCTGAAACGAGCCTTGAAAAAAATATATGCTCAAGATTTCTTAGCTAGAAGGGTGACTTCAGATGGTTCCTAAAAAGCAACATCAAAATAATAGTAGAAATACAGAGAATTTTTCAAAGGCTAAGTATTAGTCCTCAGTATTTTGAGATGACAGATGATGGACTACATTCTCTCTGTCTCCTCAACTTGTCTTATTCTAGCAAGTTTGGCTGGAGTATTACTCAGTTTGGGCTGTCACAACAAAAATACCATAGACTGAGAGGCTTAAACAACAGAAATTTATTTTCTCACAGTTCTAGAAGCTGAGAGATCCAAGATCATGGTGTTGGCCAATTCAGTTTCTCATGATGTCCCTCTTCCTGACTTGCAGATAGGCATCTTCTTGCTGTGACTTCACATGGCACAGAGAGAGAGAGAGTGTAAGCTCTCTGATGTCTCTTCTTATAAAGGAGCTAATCCCACCAGACTAAGACCCCACCAACATCTAACCCTAATTACTTCCCAAAGGTCCCATCTCCAAATACTATTACATTGGGGGTTAGCATCTCAACATACAGATTTGGGGGGGATACACAGACATTCAGTCTACAACAACTGGTGACCTGGGATATTGTATCTGGATTAGTATCAGAAATCATCAGCAAAATGTATAAGCATGTTTATATATGCATTTTTCTTTGAAGTGTCCAGAACTTTCATCATAGTCTCAAAAAGACAAGTGAGTCAAAATTAAGAAGGCACTGTAATATAGGAATTTTGGTTGTACTCTGTAAAGAAATAACCCTAGCATAATTGAGACTAATGAATACCTAGAATTATCATATCCTATTTTCTCATGGTCCGTCCAGCTAGCTGTATCTCATCTTTCAAGTCTTAGCTTAAAAGTCACATTTTCAGATGGCTGATTTCTAATTACTCAAAATAAAATATTTTCCTTAACTCTTGCTCTCTATTTCAGTGCCTTCTTTGTTTCTTTCACTATGCATAACCTAGACTTTGAAGTTCTTTTATTTGCTTTTTGATATGTTTTGTTTTAGCACTGTTCTTGAAAGCATTGACTGTCTTCTTCACTCTCGTATCACCAGTATCTCACATAGTAATTACCATCCAAACTTTTTAAAATAATTGATAAAACAATAAATGAAGAAATGAAAAAAAATGGCTAGGACTGTACAAAATTGATTGGGTTTCTTTGACTTCAAATATTTCCTCTGCCCCTTTCTCTTTCTTCTTCTGGTAATCCAATTAGGCATATGTTAACACCTTTGATATTGTCCCACAGTTCTCAGATGTTCTATTTTTAGCCTTTCTTGTTTGTTTTTTTTTTTTCATTTTCATCTCAATTGGGAAGTTTATACTGGAATGGTGAGAAATTTCCTTCCCGATGTGAGAAAAAGTTTTACTGTTGCTCTCTATGGGAGTCTTTCTCCAGAAAATAGACTTTTGTTATGGATAATGATCTGACAAGGCTCTACAATGGGTACTCTCTTACACGCCCCTTCCAGGGCCCTGAGGGAATATTTCCCTGATCCACTGTGAGAACCTGATGAGGACTCAGAAATTGCTGGGGTAGGGTGGAGGGGTTTGTTGTGATTGGGACCTCCAGGAGTTTCTTAGTCTCAATTAGTCAGACAGTCAGCCTCTAGCAATTCATCACAATTATTAGTCAGGTAAGTGGTTCCTCATTATGACCTCTAGAAGCTTATGCTGTAGGTAACAAATGCTTGGATGTTTTATCTCTCTGGATTAGCTTTTTTTCTCCATGTTTTAGAGTGGCAGTTTGCCCTGCAGCCTCAGTTTTCTAATGGGCCCAAGAAAAGTTGTTGATTTTCTGTTGGTCCAGTTTTTTCTTGTTTTACAGACAAATGGGATGACTTCTTAGGTCTTTACGTGTCAGAGCAGAAACTGGAAGTCTAGGTTCACTTTTAATTTGACTTGTTCATTGGTCCTTCTAGTGTATGACCTCACTGCCATGTCATCCTCCTGTTTGCCCTAACTATATTAAGAAATCGTTTAGACATTTTGTGATCACTGATATATTGTTTCTCTTCTAGATGCTTATCTCGTTAGCAGTGTCAAAGTAAAAGAAAGTGAAGATGTAGGGTAGTTTCCTCTGGGGCAACTGATAGATGTATCTTACCTCTGCAATGGTTTCTCTTTCATTATTGGTTGTAGGCCACAGCCTATTTTCCTGTGTGAATTGCAGTAATATGTTCTCAAAATGAAAATGAAAATTGCAAGCTATTGTTTTCCTGTATAGGTTCATTTCCACAATTCTAACCTAATAATTTAATCATTGATGTTGGAGAAAGCATTGAGAGGTATTTTGGGAATGGTAAAACAATTTTGTAAGCTTGACGAACACTGTAACAATAAAGTAATCAATAGTTCTAAACAACTGATTTTTCTTCCATGAGTGAATTACTGGAGTAGCAAGAATTGGATCATTCCAGTGATTACAATATTTTTCTTCAAATGGCTCGTTTCTTCATAAGGATATTCTTTCCTAAGATAGACAGTATTAAAGTTAGAAAACTTAGCATTTCTATCATATAGAAAAACACCACATATGAAAAGCATATGTAGGGGAGGAAGACATTTCCTCTCCCCAAATGTGGGTTTGTCTGGCCGGAGAACGAATTAAATTCACATGAGACAGAATAGCAAGAGAAAATTAAACAAAGCTTTATGAGGAACCATGGCCCGGGGCCTTTCTTCCTGAAGGAAGAAAGGGCACCGAAGAAGTGGGGTGCACAGAGTGGTTATATACCCCCAAACAGGGTGTTTCACATGTGATTGAAATGTCCCTCCCACAATAGTCACAAGATTGCCCTGTCGACACAGTGCTTGATGGACACAGCAGGCAGTGGTCTGCTATCTCAGTGGGCGTAGCCGGAGGCAAGTCTATTGTCTTGAGCTGGGTGGTCACAGGTGAGCTCAGCCATCAGTTCCTAGCCTAAAGAAAGATGCTTAATCCTTAAAGAAATGCCAAGGTTGGGAGGGGGAGGGAAGTCAGTTACAGGAGGTTGCCAGACAAGCACAATAAAATGCAGATTTAAGTCCTTGCCTTTGGTATTGATTAAGAGTTTCTAGAGAGAAGGTCATTGCCTTTCTTCTTCCTGGTACAGAGAGGGAGGCACCTTTTACAGATAGAGATTTACCTTACAAATGTAAATGTGTCCTAACAAAGGGCAAGTTCCATTCCTCAGAGCCTCCTTCCCTGTCCCAGTTTATCAAAAGCAATCAGCCTCAGATAATCCTGATGCCAAAGAGACATATCTTGGGGTGGCCATTTCCAGGTCCCACACATACAACCAAGCATACATTTCTCACCTGGAAGCTAGAATATTTCTTTTTGTGTGGCATTATCTAGTCCTTCTACCAGCAACAATTTTATTATTATTGGAAACCTTTCTGCCATACATACCTGAGCTGAGCTGAGTCCTAAATTATCGGCTCTTTCACTTCACAGGATTGTGACAGAAGAACCAATCTTATTTCCAGATAGATTGTTTAAGGGGAAATATTGTAGCTTGCAAAACTTATGGGAAACATGGGCTCTTATTGCAAGGTTGAATTTTCTCCTTTTCGGAAGATGCCTGTAGTGGTAATCACTGAAGAAGTTTTGCTTAGTGAAATGTCTAACTATCACCAAATAAAAGATAAATCCAGACTTAGATAAAGAGAGACTATTTGAAAAGACTGTTGTATACAAGGGAAAGGGATTATTGCAATAGAGGAAAAGGAAAAGGAAATTGCAAGCATCAAGCCTCTCAAAGGTCAGATACAAAGGTCTCTTTTTTAAATTTAGTTGCTATTTTTTATTGAGTTGTGCTCGACAATTAAGAATTGTATATATTTAAGGTGTACGATTTGATGATTTGATATACATATATTGTGATATTATCATCATATGCAAGCCAATTGCCATATCCATTTGTTCAGATAGTTAATGTTCTTTTACGTCTGGTGAGAACAGTTAAGATATACCTTCTCAGCAAATTTCAAGCATAGAAGAAATCACCATTAACTATAGTCACATTGATGTACTTTAAATCTCCAGTACTTATTTATCTTGAATAACTGAAATTTAGTACCCTTGACCAACATATCCCCATTTAACTCTCCCTCCAGTTCTTAGTAACCATCATTCTACTGCTTCTGTGAGTTTGACTGTTTTAGGTTGAACACGTAAGTGAGATCATGCAGTACTTGTCTTTCCTTATCTGTCTTACTATATTTAACATAATGTCCTCCCAGTTTATCCATGTTGTCACAAAAGGCAGGATTTCTTTCTTTTTTAAGGCTTAATAATATTCCATTCTCTCTATATATGTATCACATTTTCTTTGTCCATTCATATATTGACAGACATTTAACTTATTTCCGTATCTTGGCTATTGTCAAAAATGCTGAAATGAACATGGGAATGCAGATATCTCCTCCAGATACTGATTTCATTTCCTTTATATATATATACCCAGAAGTGGAATAGCTGGATCATATGGTAGTACTATTTTTAACTTTTCAAGGAGTCTCCATACTGTTTTTCATAATGGCTGTAGTCTGTACCAGTTTACATTCTATCAACAGTGTATAAAGGTTCTCTTTTCTCCACATCCTCACCAATACTTGTTATCTTTCATCTTTCTGATAATAACCATTCTAAGAGGTGTGAGGTAATATCTTATTATGGCTTTTATTTGCATTTCCGTGATTAGTGAAGTTGAGCACATTTTCATGTACCTGTTGGCCAATTCTATGTCTTCTTTTGAGAAATGTCTATTCAGATACTTTGCCCATTTGTCAATCATCTTGTTTTCTTACATTGAGTTGTTTGAGTTCCTTATGTATTTTGGATATCAATCCCTTATCAAATATATGATTTGCAAATATTTTCTCTCATTCTGTATGTTGTATTTCCACTCTATAGATCATTTCCTTTGCTGTACAGAAGCCTTTTAGTTTGAAGCAATTTCATGTGCCTATTTTTGCTTTTGTTGCCTGTGTTTTTGGAGTCATATCCAAAAAATCATTGTGCAGACCAATGTCAAGAAGCTTTTTCCTGGCTGGGGGTCAGCATTATGGTAGAGTGAGCTGTTCCCCTTGTCTCTCTCTTCTAAGTTACAACTAGTAGGAAATCCATAGACCAACAAAAGACTCTCTGCACAGCACAACAGAATGCCTGAGAAATCCATAAATCTATGCATCTGAAGGTGGGTGGACTAAACCTCGTGGAGACAGTGGAACCCGGGAGAGCAGTGATGGCAGCTCCCAAGACCAGAGGCTCTGGGAAGTGTGGCCATGCCTGCCACCAGAAGACCCAGGAAACTGTGGTAATGTCTGTAAACAGAGGCACCAGGAAATCAAGCAGCCCACTCTCCCAGAGGTGATAGGAACAACTGCAGGGCCTGCGACCAAATGCTCTAGGAACTGTGATGATACCTGTGACTCAGCCCCCTCCCTCTCCCCAGGTGATGGTGCCTTCGACCCCAGCCCTTGCAGCAGCTGGGGCTTTATCCAAGACCTTGAAACCCCCAGCAGTGGGGGCAGTGCTTGTGACCTGAAGTTCCAGGAATTGTGCTGGTGCCTGAGACCAGTGGCTGCAGGTACCACAGCAGTACTCACAACTCAGCCCCTCCCTCTCCTCAAGCAGTGGTAGGTGGTGCTCAAGGCCTGAGGCTTTAGGAACCACAGTGGTGTCTGAAACATAGCCCTCTTCCCATCCCCTGGTGGCAGAGTCTCCAACACCAGCACTTACAGCAGCAGGGGCTGCATATAATATCCCAGGCTACAAGCAATGGCAGTGGTGCCCAAAACCTGAGATTCCAGGACCTGTGCCAGCACCTGAGACCAGAGGCTTAAGGAATCCCAGCAGCACTCATGACCCAGGTACCTCTCCCATTGTGGCACTGGTGATGTTGCTCACAACATGGCCCAACCACCAGTGGTGGTGACACCCAAGAACCCAGTGTCCCTGGCAGTGGCCGTGCCAGCACCCCCAGAAGATCCAAGAGTAGCAGTGCAGGCAGTAGATGTGGCAGCCGTGCACAAACCTGGGGAGAGCCCACAGAGAGCCAGGTATCAGGAATAGCAGAACCCAGGACCTCATGACCCCCCAGCTGCAGCAGTGCACACAACTTGGGCCCGTTCCACCCATATCAACAATGCCTGCAGACCCAACAAACCTGGACATAGCAGAGGCACCCATGACCCTGGCTCCCACAACACGCTCCTCCTCCCCTGCCACTGTGGGGGAACTCATGACCCAGATTACCCTAGAAGCAGCAGAGGTGCTCACAAATCCAGTGACCTCAGTGACAACACCCATGACTGCAGCAGCATCATAAGCAGCAAAGCATCAGCAACCTCAGAGGCACAAGCAGCACAACAAGGGCACTGACAACACCTCTGGCAGTGGCAGTGGAGGGTGGAAAGTGCAGGCTCTCAAATATGATCAGAAGCAGCTCAGAATCAAAGTAAACAATGCGTTATGAAATAAGAAAGGCATTTGCTAACAAAAATTTGCCACCAGTGCAACAACTCATGAAAATCTACAGTAACATGGTATCACAGAAAGAAAGTGAAAATTCTCTAGAAATCAAACATGAAGTCATGGAAGACTATGATCCCACTGACAGAGAATCCAAAATAGCTCTCATGAATAAATTCAGTGTGTTACAACAAAATTCAGAAAGACAGTTTAATGAGCTAAGGAATAAAATTAATGAACAGAAAGAGTACTTCACTTTGGGTGGTGAATGTGACATAATCTACACAGAAATCAAAATATATAATGACGTATACACCTGAAATTATATAATGTTATAAACCAATTTTACTGCAATAATAAAAAGGAGTACTTCAACAAAGAGATTGAAATTCTAAAAAAGAACCAAGCAGAAATTCTGGAGCTGAAGAACACAATAAATGAGATGAAGAATAATGTAGAAAGCAATGGAAATAGACTTAACCATATGGAAGAGAGAATTAGAGAGCTCCAAGATAGAAATCTGGAAAACATTCAGGTGGGAGAAGAGAGAGAACTCAGATTTTTCAAAAATGGAGAATTCTATGAGAAATATCTGACTCAATTAGGGATAGCAACATAAAGATAATGGGTATCCCAGAGGTAGAAAAGAAAGAGACAGGAGCAGAGAGCTTATTCAAGGAAATAATAGCTGACAACTTCCCAAACCTGGGGAAGGAAATGGATACACAAGTATGTGAAGCTAACAGAATACTTAATTATATCAACTCACAAAGACCTTTGGCAAGGCACGTTATATTAAAACCGTCAAAAGTCAACACAAAGAAGGAATATCAAGGGCAGCCAAAGAGAAGAGTACAATAACCTACAAAGGTACCCTCATTATCTGCAGATTTCACAGCAGAAACTCTACAGGCCAGGAGAGAGTGGCATGATGTATTCAAAATATTGAAAGATAAAAACTGTCAGCCAATACTCTATCGAGAAAAACTATCTTTCAAACGTGAAGGAAAATAAAATCTTTCCCAGACAAACAAAAGCTGAGGGAGTTCATCACCACTAGGTGTGCCTTACAAGGAATCTTGAAAAGAGCTCTCCTACATAAAGCTAAAAAGAAAAGGCTTAGAAAGCTTTAAGCATGGTGATAAATAGACAGAATCAGAAAATTCCAACTGTATACCAGGATAGTTTACTAAACCCTTAATAATAACATAAAAGTGAAAGGGAAAGAAAGCATTAAAAATAACAATAACCACTTCAATTTGGTAACAAGCTCACAATACAAAAAGGGATAATTTGTGGCAACAGAAACATAAGAGGGGAAGAGGAAAAGGACAGAACCTTAAAAGACAAAGAGATAAGATGCTATCTGCAGAAAAAAGGCTATCTCATCTATAAGATCTTTTATAAAAAACACATGATAACCACAAAACAAAATTTCAGAGGAGAGCCCAGAAACAGAAAAAAGAGGAAACTAGGAAACATATCAGAGAAAACCATCAAACTAAAATGGCAGACACAAACACAAGGAAAAAGAAGTAATGGGAATATAGAATGACTAGAAAAAAAAAAGACAAAATGGCAATATTAAGCCCTTAGATATCAATAACCACTCTAAATGTAAACAGACTAAATTCACCAATCAAAACACATGGAATGGCCAGATGGATTGAAAAACAAGACCCAATAATATACTGTCCCCATGAGACTCATCTCAGTTCTAAAGACAAACATGGGCTCAAAATGAAGGGATGGAAGATGATACTCCAAGCAAATAGCAACCAGAAAAAGTAGGTGTAGCCATACTTATGTCAGACAAAATAAACTTCAAACCAACAAATAACAAGAGACAAAGATGAACATTATATATTTATAAAGAGGAAAATCCATCAAGAGGAAATAACATTTATTAGTATATATGCATCTAACATGGGACACCAAAGTATATAAAGTAAATATTAACAGACATAAAGTGAGAAATTGATAGCAACTCAATAATAGTAGGGAACCATATATATCACTTACGTCAATGGTTGGATTATCAAGATGGAATCAACAAGGAAACAGTGACCTTAAACAAAAAACTAAGCCAGGTGGATTTAATAGATATGTATAGAACATTTCATCCAAAAGCAGCAGAATACATATTCTTCTCAGATACACATGGAGCATCCTCAAAGATAGAACATGTATTGGGAAACAAAACAAGTCTCAATAAATTTAAGGAGACTGAAATAATTTTAAACATCTTTTCTAACCACAATAGTATGAAACTGGAAATCAATTACTAGAAGAAAGTTGGAAAAATCACAGTTATGTGGAGACTAAAAAACATGCTACTGAACAACTATTGGACAAATGAAGAAATCAAAGGAGAAATAAAAAATACTTGGGGACAGATGAAAAAGAAAATACAACATACCAAAATATATGGGAAGCAGCAAGAGTAGTACTAAAAGAGGAGTTTATAGCAACAAAGGCCTGCCTCAAAAACAAGAAAAATCTCAAATAAATAGTGTAACACTACATTTAAAAGAACTAGAAAAAGAATAACAGACAAATTCCCAAGTCAGTAGAAGGAAGGAAATAATAAAAATTAGATCAGAAGTAAATGAAATAGTGACTAAAAACACAACAGAAAAGATCAATGAAACTAAGAAATGGTTCTTTGAAAAGATAAACGAAATAGACAAACTCTTAGGTAGACTCAGTAATAAAAAAGAGTGAAGGCTCACATAAAGAAATGGATACATTCTTAGACTCATACCACCTCCCAAACCTGAGTCAAGAAGAAATACAGAAACTGAATAGAGTAATCATTAGTAAAGAGATTGAAACAATAAACAAAAACCTCCGAAAAAGAAAAACCACTTAGGGACAAGGCAGCTTCTCTGGAGAATTATACTAAAAATTCAAAGATTTAATACCTATTCTTCTCAAGTTCTTCCAAAAAATTTAAGAGAAGGGGATGCTTCCTAATTGATTTTATGAGGCCAAAGTTACCCCGATGTGAAAACCAGACAAGGACAGCACAAAAAAGGAAAATTATAGGCCAATATTGCTGATGAAAATAGATGCAAAAATTGTCAAAAAAATATTAGCAAATCAAGTATAACAATACATTGAAAGGATTATATACCGCAATGAAGTGGAATTTATTCCAGAAAGGCAAGATGGTTCAACATCCACAAACAATCAATGTGATAAATCATATTAACAATATTAAAAATAAAAATCACATGATCACCTCAATAGATGCAGAGAAAGCATTAAAAAAGACACAGTATCCATTTATGATAAAAACTGAATAAAACGGTTATAGAAGGCAAGTACATCAATATAATAAAGGCCACAAATGGCAAGCCAATGGCTAATATAATACTCAGTGATGAAAAACTGAAAACTATCCCCCTGAAAACAGGAAAAAGACAAGGATGCTCCCTCTTGCCACTGTTATGCAGCATAGTATTGGAAGTCTCAGCCAGAGCAATTAGGCAAGAAAAATAAATAGAATTTACCCAAATTGGAAAAGAAGAAGTAAAACTGTCACTGTTTGTGGATGATATGCTTTTATATATAGAAAACCCCAAAGAACCACCAACAGACTATTAGAAGTAATCAGTGAATACAATAAAGTTGCATGATACAAAATCAACATACAAAAATCAGTTCATTTATATACACTAATGAACTACCAGATGAAGAAATCATGAATACAATCCCATTTACAATTGCAACAAAAAGAATAACATATGTAGTAATAAATTTAACTGTGGAAGTGAAAGAACTGTACACTGAAAAATGTAAGACATGGTTGATAGAAATCAAAGAAGACACAAAGAATTGGAAAGATATTCTATGCCCATGGATTGGAAGAATTAACAGATAAAATGTCCATATCAACTAAAGCAATCTATAGCTTCAATGCAATCCATATAAAAATTCCAATGACACTTTTCAGAGAACTAGAACAAAGGATCCTAAAATTTATATGGAATGAGGAAAGACCCTGAGTAGCCAAAGCAATCCTGAGAACAAAGAACAAAGCTGGAGGTACCACACTCTCTGATGTCAAAATATAGTACAAAGCTGTAGTAATCAAAATAGCATGGCACTGGCAGAAAAACAGACACACAGGTCAATGGAACAGAATTGAGAGGCCAGGAGTAAACCCACACATTTATGGACAGCTAATTTATGACAAAGAAGGCAAACACAATGGAGAAAGGAAAGTCTCTTCAATAAATGGTGCTGGGAAAACTAGACAGCCACAGGCAAAAGAATGAAAATAGACAACTCTCATACCATATACAAAAATTAACTCAAAATGGATTGAAGAATTGAATGTAAGATCTGAAACCATAAAACTATAAAAATATATGCAGTATGCTCTTTTAAAAATATAAGCAGTATGCTCTTTTGCATCATCTTAGCAGTATCTTTTTGAATATCATGTCTCCTCAGGCAAGGAAAACAAAATAAAAAATAAACAAATGGCACTACATCAAACTAAAAAGTTTCTTCATGGCAAAGGAGTCCATTAACAAAGTGAAAACAACCTAGCAATTGTAAGAAGATATTTGCAAATCATATGCCCAATAAGGGGTAAATATCCAAAATATATAAGGATCTCATACAACTTAACAATAAAAAAAAAGCGAGCGCCTCACAAAAAATAGGCAGAAGATCTGAAAAGAGGTTTTTCCAAAGAAGATATTCAGATGGCCAACAGGCACATGAAAAGATGTTCAACAGCACTAATTATTAGGAAATGCAAATCAAAACTAAAATGAGATATCTCCTTACACCTGTCAGAATGGCTATTATTAAAAAGACAGGAAATATTAAGTGTTGCAGGGGATGTGGATAAAGGGTGACCCTCATACACTGCTAGTGGGAATTTAAAACTGGTGCAGCCACTATGGAAAACTGTATGGAGATTCCTCAAAAATTAAAAATAGAACTACCATATGAACCAACTATTCTGCTTCTGGGTATTTATCCGAAGAACGTGAAAACACTACTATGAAGTAATATATGCATTTCTATGTTCAGTGCAGCATTATTCACAATAGCCAAGACTTGGAAGCAATCCACATGCCCATCAATGGAGAAATGGAAAAAAAAGATGTGGCATATATGTATATATATATACATATACACACACACACACCCATCCATATATATATTCACACATACACAGTGGAATACTACTCAGCCATGTAAAAGATGCAATCTTGCCATTTACAACACCATGGATGCACCTTGTTGGTATTATTCTAAGTGAGAGAAGTCGGACAGAGAAAGATGATAACCATATGATTTCACTCATATGTGGAAGATAAAGAAAGAAACAAATAGATATGGAGAACAGATTGGTGGTTACCAGAGGGGAAGGTTATGAGGGTAAGGTTAAAGGGGTAAAGGGACACACGTGTACAGTGGCAGATCACAGCTAGACTTGTAGTGAACAGGATGTAGTCTATACATAAGCCAAAATATAATGATGTACACCTGAAATTTATGTAATGTTATAAACCAATGTTGCCACAATAAGACATAAATAAAATAAAATAAAACTGAATAAATAAAAAAGAAGCTTTTTTCTATATTTTCTTGAATTTCTTTCAATTTCAAGTCTTATGTTTAAGTCTGCAATCCTTTGATTTTAAAGGATAACTTTGCCAGGTGTAGTATTCTTGGTTCACAGTTTATATATATATATTTACTTTTTTATCATGGTAGCATTGTTTTATAACATTACATAAATTTCAGGTGTACATCATTATATTTTGATTTCTGTGTAGACTACATTGTGTTCACCACCCAAACACGCCTTACCGCTTGTCACCTTACACATGTGAACATTTACTCCTTTCACTCTCTCCTCACCCCTCATCCCATCTGGTAATCACCAGTCTAATCTCTATATTTTTATGTTTGTTGTTGTTTTTTTTTTTATCTTGCTCATATGAGTGAAATCATACAGTATTTGACTTTCTCCATCTGACTTATTTTACATAGGACAATATCCTCAAAGGCCATGCGTGTTGTTGCTAATGGCAAGATTTTGTAATTTTTATGGCTGAGTAGTATTCCATTGTATATATATACCACATCTTCTTTATCCATTCATCCCTTGATGGGCACTTTGGTTGTTTCCAAGTCTTAGATATTGTGAATAATGCTGCACTGAACATAGGGGTACATATATCTTTTCAGATTAGTGTTTTCGTGTTCTTTGGATAAATACCCAGAAGTGGAATAGCTGGATTATAGGGTAGTTCTACTTTTAATTTTTTGAGGAATCTCCATACAGTTTTCCATAGTGGCTGCACCAGTTTAACATTTCCGCCAGCAATGTATGAGGGATCCCCTTTATCCATATCCTCTCTAACACTTGCTATTTTTTGTATTCTTAATAAATCACCATTCTGACAGGTGTGGGGTAATATCGTTGTGGTTTTGATTTGCATTTCCCTAATAAGTAGTGATGTTGAAAATCTATCATGTGCCTGTTGGCCATCTGTATGTCTTCTATAGAAAAATGTCTTTTCAGATCCTTTGCCCATTTTTCAATCATGTTGTTTGTTTTTATGTCATGTTCTATGAGTTTTTTATATATTTTGTTTATTAACCCCTTATCAGATACCTCATTTGCAAATATATTCTCTCAATTGTTAGGTTGTCTTTTCATTTTGTTAATGGTTTCCTTTGTTGTGCAGAAGCTTTTTAATTTTATGTAGTCTCATTTTTAATTTTTTCTTCTCTTTCCTTTGTCTAAGGAGATATGGTATTCAAAAAGAATTTGCTAAGAATGATGTCAAAGAGTCTACTCCCTATGTTTTCTTCTAGGAGTTTTAAGACTTAAGGCCTTAAATTTAAGTCTTTAATCCATTTTGATCCTTTTAATATATCTTTGTGCTCATTTTTCTACTGTTTTATTGAGGATTTTTGCATCCATGTTCATCAGTGATATTGGCCCGTAATTTTGTTTCTTGGTGTTTTCCTTGTTTGGTTTTGATATCAGAGTAATGTTGGCCTCATAGAATGAGTTAGGAAGCATTCCCTCCTCTTCAATTTGTTGGAAGTATTTGAGAAGGATAGGTATTAAATCTTTGAATGTTTAGTATGGTTCTCCAGAGAAGCCATCTGGTCCTGGACTTTCATTTTTTGGGAGATTTTTGATTACTATTTTGATCTCCTCACTAGTGATTGGTCTATTCAAATTCTCTATTTCTTCTTGATTCAGTTTTCAAAAGTTATGTGATTCTAAGAATTTATCCATTTCTTCTAGATTATCCAATTTGTTGGCATATCTTTTCATAGTATTCTCTTATAAACTTTTATATTTCTTAGGAGTCCATTGTAATTTCTCCTCTTCAATTTCTGATTTTATTTATTTGACCCTTCTTTATCTTGGTGAGTCTAGCTAAAGGTTTGTCAATTTTGTTTATGTTTTCAAAGAACCAACTGTTAGTTTCATTGATATTTTCTATTCTTTTTTTAGTTGCTATTTAATTTATTTCTGCTCTGGTTTTTTATTATTTCTTTCCTTCTACTGATTTTGGGCTTCGTTTGTTCTTCTTTCTCTAATTCTTTTAGGTATGGTTTTAGATTGTTTATTTGAGGTTTTTCTTGTAGCTTGAAGTAGACCTGTATTGCTATAAACTTCCTTCTTAGTATTGCTTTTGCTCTATCCCATAGATTTTGGTATGTCTTATTTTAATTTTCTTTGTCTCCAGGTATTTTTTGATTTTTTCCTTGAGCCAATAGGTGTTCAGTAGCAGTTTGTTTAATCTTCGATTATTTGTGACTTTTCCACTTTTCCTCTTGTAGGTGATTTCTACTTACATTCTTTTGTGGTCATAAAAGATGCTTGATATTTCAATCTTCTTAAATTTATTGAGACATTTTATGGCCTAATATGTGATCTATCCTGGAGAATGTTCCATGTGTATTCAAAAAGAATGTGTCTTCTGCCATTTTTGGATTGGAGGATGGAATATTTGGTATATGTCTATTAAGTCCATCTTCTCTAATGTGTCAGTTAAGGCCAATATTACTTTTCTGATCTTATGTCTGGATCATTATCCATTGAAGCAAGTGGAGTGTTCAAGTCCCCTGCTGTTATCATGTTACTGTCAATTTCTCCTTTTATGTTTGTTAATATTTGCTTTTTGTATTTAGGTGCTTCTATATTGGGTGCATAGATGTTTACAAGCGTTATGTCCTCTTGTTGGATTGTTCCCTTTCTCACTGTACAATGCCCTTCTTTGTCTCTTGTTACAATTTTTGTTCTAAAGTCTGTTTTTTCTAATATAAATATTGCTACTCCAGGTTTCTTTTCATTTCCATTTGTATGGAGTATATTTTTCCATCCCTTTACTTTCAGTTTCTGAATGCCTTTAGGTCTGAAGCGCATCTCTTAAATGCAGCATTTATATGGGTCCTGTTTTTTTATACATTCAGTCACTCTACAGCTGTTGAGTGGAACATTTAGTCGATTGACATTGAAAGCAGCTATTGATAATTATATACTTATTGCCAGTTTGTTACTTTTTTCTGGATTTTTTGTAGTTTTTCTCTGTTCCTTTTTCTTCTCTTGCTCTCTTCCTTGATGAATCAATGGCTTTCTTTAGTGTTATGTTTGGGTTCCTTTCTCTTTATTTTTTTGTGTATTTTTTATAGGTTTTTGGTTTTTGGTTACCATCAGGTTTCTATATAATAACCTGTGTAAATCACAATCTATATTAAGTTCATGGCTTCTTACGTTCAAACTCTTACTAAAAGACCTGCACTCACCCCCACCCCCATGTTTTATGTTCTTGGCATCATATTTAACATCTTTTATTTGTATGTATCCCTCAACCTCTTATTATAGATATTGATGTTTTTAGTACTTTTGTGTTTTGTCCTTCATACTAGTTTTATGGGTGGTTGATCCACTACCTTTACTGTATATTTGCCTTTCTCAGTGATATTTTTTCTTTGATAATTTTCTTATTCCTATCTCTGACCTTTTGTTTTCCACTTAAATAAGTTCCTTTAACATTTCTTTTAAGGCTGAATTAGTGATGATGAGCTCCTGTAACTTTTTCTTGTTTGGAAAACTCTTTATTTCTCTTTCCTTTCTGAGTGATACCTTACCAGGTACAGTATTCTGGGCTATAGGTTTTTCCCTTTCAGCACTTTGAACATATCATGCTACTCCTTTCTGGCCTGTATGGTTTTTGCTGAAAGGTCAGCAGACAGCCTTTCTTGGTTTCCTTTCTACGTAAGTTATTGCTTTTCTCTTGCAACTTTTAGGATTCTCTCTTTACCTTTAATTGACATTTTAATTATAATGTCTTGGTGTGGGCCTCTTAGGGTTCACCTTGTTCGGTGCTCTCTGTGCCTCCTGTACCTGGATGTCTGTTTCCTTCCCCAGGGAAGGGTATTTTTAGGGTATTATTTCTTCAAATAAGTTCTCTGCCTCTCTCTCTCTCTTCTCTTTCTGAGATAGCTAGAATGAGAATAGTAGTATGCTTGATGTTGTCCCAGATGTTCCGTAGACTGTCCTTTCTCTTTTTAATTCTTTTTTCTTTTTTCTGTTCAGCTTGGATGATTTCCTCTACTCTTTCATCCAGATCGCTGATCTGTTCTGTGTCATCTGCTTTCTTGTTGATTCCCTCTAGCAAATTTTTCATTTCCATTATTGTATTCTTCAGCTCTGATGTTTTTATACTTTCTCATCTTTTGTTGAAGTTCTCACTGTGTTCATCTATTATTCTCCTCGGTTCTGTGAACTTCAATATGACTGTTAGTTTTTACTCTTCATCAGGTAGTTTGTTTATTTTTGTTTCCTTTAGTTCTTTATCTGAGGATTTGTCCTGTTCTTTTATTTGGAACATATTCCTTTGTCTTCTCATTTTGCCTACTTCTCTGTGCTTTTTTCTATGTATTAGGTAGATCGGCTGCTTATTCCGATCTTGGAAATGTGGCCTATGTAGGAGATGTCTTATGGGGCCTGGCAGCATGCTTCCCTCTCATAAACTTTGCCAAATGCTCCAGGGGTGTACCCTGTCTAAGCTGTATGTGCCCTTCTGTTGTAGTGGGACTGCTATTGCTGCAGGGATGTGGCTAAGCTGGAATGGTCCCCAGGCCAGCTGGTTTTGAGGTCCTGTCATGTTCGGCTTGTATGGGCATATTATTGGATGAGACAAGCCCCCAGCACAGCTGGCTTTGATGTCTGGTGATGCACAACTACTGCTGTTTTACTGGTAAGTGAGTCAGGCCCCCAGTGTGTCTCATTCCTAGACCCAGGGACACACAACTGTTGCAGGCCCCCAGTGTGGATGGCTGCATAGCCCTGTGGTACTCAGCTCCCTTGGATGTGTTGGTGGGAGGGACAAGCTTCTGGTGAGACTGTCTGTGCAGCACATGACTTCCCAGCTTGCTTTTATGAGGGGGTGTCATGCCCTGAAGGGGAGGGCCACAATGTGGCTCCAGCCCTGGGTGCAATGGGCAGCAGCTCTGTCAGGGTTATTCCTTATAGGGAGAAGTAAATAAGGCTAGAGGAAACTTGATGTGAGGGTGTAGAACAAACAGGTGACTTGTTCAGACAGTTCTTTAGGCAATTTTTTCCTACAGTCAGTCTATTCTTAGGTGGGATTGTGAAGTAGGAGATGGGTGTTCCATACTTTGATGCTGGCTCTGGATGAGCATGGGTCAAAGTTCAGGCGCCTCAAGGGAGAAGAGAAGCTTGACTCAATTTTGGTCAAGTTAGTAGATGTTTTGAACAAATTGGTCAGTTGGGACAAACAGTTCAGCTAATCATTTATGAGACAAAGAATGGGAATATGGGGTATCTGTATCTGGCCTTGTCATCTATAACCAAGGAATTCATCTGCTAGTCTTATCTAACTCATAAGTGGAAGGGAGGGTCTTTGTAATAATCCATTTCCTAGAACACAAAAAGTTGGGAGGATTTCTTCCTGTTTTTCCAGGAGCATAGGACTCTGGTAAACTTTAACATTATCACTATTTTTCAAGCTGTCACTGGTATGTAATTAAAAGGGTCCATATTTGATGATAAGTTTCTTGTGACAGAATACTTGAAGTAATTTATCTTTGTAATGTTCCTGATTAGTCTCCTTGAATGCCAAATTAACAATTATATTGTCCATTGTTTCCCTGGAATGTTCCGTCTTTAAAATGAGAAATAGAATATTTTAGGAGTTCTCTCTAGAGAAGAGGCAGAATCTTTCATGATTGTCATATACAAATATTTTGAGGACATTTTTAATATAGGAATAAAAATGTTATTTTGCTATAATCAGCAATACCTATAGCAGAACACAGAATAACATGGACTTAAAAATAACAAAAAAAATCTTGGAGATCATTACTCACAGTAGGAGACTTGGGAATACTGAGGATCTGGAGTAACAATTCTTGTTTTAATTTCTACCACGGTATGCAACTTTGGCGAAGTGCATAGAATGAAAATACCTATTGTATAGCAGTCATTTCTTCTCTTCATGGTCACCCTATAATTTGAGCATAATCTTAGGTTAAGAAACATGCACATACTCTTTACCATAACTTTAATTTATTCCTTGCCCTAGTAATTCAGACTTTATCATGTCCTCAGTGACAGACCATGAAGAATATATGCTTAGCAAGGTTTATGTTGTGTTAACCTTGCCTTGGCAGCATTCCATTGTTTTGAAAGCTTGCTTAGTTTAGCAGAAACAGGCCTAAGTCCGAGCTGCATAATTTCTGAATACATGGAGTTTTACAACATTGCAACTTCTTTTCTTTTTCAGATGTGCTGTCACATGTGTTGGTTTAAATTTTGCGTAGCTCCTGTGTTGGTTGCTGCCATGCACGTGATAGTGCATTTTCTATTTATAAATGACTGATAAGATTGTCCAGACCTTATAGTGCCCTTCATTAACTTTTCTGTTAAATGCTACTACTAACAAAAGCTTAACAGAGTGAGAACAAATTATTCCTTTTGTATACCTTAAATATAATGAATAGCACAGTAGTTTAGATTCCATAAGGTTTTCTTTTCTCTCTATTCTGCCTTATAAACATGGTCGTGTTTGTTGAGGTGTTATTTTCTGTGGCCTTGGGAACTTTAACATAGTAAACAACGTATTTCATAAGAGAGAATCCTAAATTACATATTAGGCAGTGTTTTGGCATACGTTGAATACTGGTATAAATAAGCTCCAAATAGTTACTCTTTCTTTAATTTATCAGTGGCTATAAACATTTAGAAAAACTAGTTATTAAGTAGAGAACTCTTTAAAAGGAAACTCTGGAAAATAGTAATATTACCAACTGTTTAAAAAGATTTGAATAGCGTATCTCATTTATGCTGTTCTTGTTCACAAGTGCCTTCAAGTATTATATAAGTGCCAATTATTCCATAATTACATCTTACCACACCCCTGGAATGAGATTTATTTATTTCACTATGAAAACCGTTAAAGTGGCATAATCACAGACACACTGTGACTATCAGAGTTAAAATGCAATTGTTTTATTTACTTTAAACGCTAAAACTTACTGCAACTGATCTAGTTTGTCGATTTATCCTTCTCCAGAACAAAAGTTGCCATCTGTCTTTGCTTTACATCCTTGCAAAGCAATATCTTTTAAAACCCCAAATTTATGTGGGGCCATGCAAAATATGACTTGGTTGAAAAGAGCGCTACAGTGAAATTAAACCCACTATAATTCATTTGAATGCAATCCAGATATTGTTTTGCAGTATTTTCTTATTTTAACATGTATACTCTCTAAAAATATATTGGAGAAAGATTTTAAGACGACAAGGATGTTGAATAACATTTTAGTAACTGTAGTATTGTGCTTCTAACTTTATAAACTACTAATTACTTCAGAAATTTTACTCTAATTTTTTTTAAAAAAGCCTATATCTATGACATTCTCTAATGTGGGAACATTCCATTTACTAAAGTGAGACCTGGTAACTGATTTAGTTACAAATAAATAATCTTGAGTGATCTAGATTGCAAGGACAGCCTGGAGTAGTCTTTCTTAGTCTCCTTTTCACAGAACAAATTGCCTATAAAGATTTAGGTATTGTTGTTAGAGCATAGGATGAAATAGTAACTTGGATTTCTTCCTGATCCACACTATGCATTTAGGAAAAATTGTTTTAATTGTTAACAAAGTATAAAACCACGTTTTGGGGCCGGCCGGGTGGTGTAGTGGTTAAATTCACATCCTCTGCTTTGGCGGCCCGGTGTTTGCAGGTTTCTGTCCTGGGTGCAGACCCAGCACTGTTTGTCCAGTCGTGCTGTGGCCACGTCCCACATAAAATGGAGGAAGATTGGCACAGATGTTAGCTCAGTGACAATCTTCCTCAAGCAAAAAGAGAAAGATTGGCATAGATGTTAGCTCAGAGCCAATCTTCCTCACAAAATATAAAATAAAATAAAACCACATTTTTTTCTTTTTCAAATCTTAGACAGCAAATTGGAGACCATTGAAGAAGCAAATGCTTAAAAATATAAAATTGAAAAATATTTGGTCAAATAATTGTGTGACTGCTGACTGAATCAGGTATAACTGGATGTATTGTTTAGCTACAAAGCATACCTATGAAAAAGAAGAAATAGAGAAAGAGCCAAAATGTGTGTATATTTTCTCCCTGTGGGCATTAAAGTTTGTATTTTAAAAAAATACTTCCTCAAAACTTTTAGAAAAGTAGAGACAAGTAACCTAAATCCTTTTGGAGTAAGACATTCTCTAATTCCAAGATAATAATACGGAACCCTAAAATTGAAAATTACCTCTGTTTCCAGAAAAAAGAATTATTTTATTACAGCTGCTATATAATTTCTTTTAGAGACAGCAAAAGATGATTACATATCACCTTACATATGTGTAGGTGCTCTTGTAATTTTTTCCAAACTGTCTTATCTCTCATTGCATTTGTGCTGCTGTCGACTCCCTCTGTGGATAATCGAAGGCATGTAGTTACTGGAGAAAAATAATAATATATATATATTTTCAAGACGTATAGTATCAGTGCAAGTCTTTGCAATCCTGTAGATTCCTTCCGTGATTATGTATTAAGCCATTCACAGTCCTATCTTATAATATCAACAACATCTTTACAGACATTCTCAGCTGTCTCAGAATATCCTGAGACAGCAGTAGAGACCATATAGGAGAGCTTCCCAAAAAGTAGATGTGAACGTTAAAGCAATAGCATTGACTCCTGTACAAATTAGATGGGTAATTCACGGACACTTTCTGGTTTTTTTTTATCTCCTGTTCTTTACTGCTCTTTCCTCTGATCATTTCATATATATTATGACTTAAAATAAATAAATAAATAATGATTTCCAATAATAAGGTAGACACTGTTACCTTATACATACAGCCCTTGGTTCTTTTCTTTTTGCCTAGTCCAAATTATTAACCCCATTGACGAGCCATCAACAATTTAAGCCTTACCACAATGCAGAAAATTGAGAAGCCAATAATGCCATTTTTATTGATGAGACAATTGAGGCACAGGGATTTGATAGATGCGTAGGGTCACAGAACTGGTTAGTGGAAAAGCAGAAACAAAAACTTTTAATGTTTCTACTTCTAGCCCATTCTTTGATGCTATCTTCCTCATTTTATTATTTGATGTCAAGGAGTATGACTCAAATTTTAGAATACTTATTTTGCCATTAAACCTCCCCTTTTTTTGGTTCTTCTTTGAAAGGGGATCAGGAAAATTGATAATAAAAGGACTAAGTACAATAAAGGTAATATTAAATGTCATTTCTGACTCAGGGTTTTAAGGCAGCAAATATATAGAAAGTGAATAGATCAGAAAATGCATAATAATTTAAAACATTAAAATGAATAAAATTTTAATGTTAAAGTTGTAAATAGCATTTGAAGAAATATATTCTATTTCTTCTTATTTTCTGAAACAGTAGCATGTATAGTTATTTAAAATAAAAAGTAGTATGGGGGGCTGGCCCCATGGCCCAGTGTTTCATTGGTTTGAATCCTGGGCGCAGACATGGCACTGCTCATCAAACCACGCTGAGGCAGCGTCCCACATGCCACAACTAGAAGGACCCACAACGAAGAATATACAACTATGTACCGAGGGGCTTTAGGGAGATAAAGGAAAAAAATAAAATCTTAAAAAATAAATAAATAAAAAGTAGTATGATGGTTGAGATATAATTATCAACTGTTCTCCTAATTACCAATATATTTGATTCTCATTTGCACTTGTGAAATGTGCCCTTAATGTCGTAGAACATATAAGATTATTGTATCTCAATGTCTTAAAATGTACAAATGTTATCATTATGTTAGATAACTGAAAAGAAAACATTGGATATATTTCTTTTTGGTAGGTTCAATAATGGGTGATTAATAATAGCAATGTGACAGCATGAACAATCTAAATGCTTTGACTTTTCAGATATCCTGTAAGTGAAGGATCTTTTCCTAATAAGAAGAGGCCCATAGGACCAGCGGCAATAATTATTACATTTATGTGCATGACAGAGATTATGCGGCATTTAGCTTAAATTCAGAATGTGGTTTTTTTTCTTAAAAAAAAATGAGCAAATGCCCCCATTGACCCATTTACTGAGGTGTGGGAGGCCCATGAGGTCAGTGAAGCATTGCAGAGATTTGTGTGGAAGACATATGTGACCACTGGGAGCCATTGGGGGATTAGTTTAGCATGGATTTTGTGAGCAATTTATTCAAGTCCTTATTCTCATTCATGCAAGACTGCTCAACAGGACACCTTTGATTCTCTGGAATCAAAAGGTAAGTGGCATGTGAATGGCATTTAGTGCTTAGGAGTTTGTTCCCTCGAAATCCCCTATATCCTAGTATTTGATTAACATGGGAGAAAACCATAAAAAAGCACGTGCACAGGCAGTGTTTTCAAAGAGTAGAGGAAACTGGGTCATTTCTGGTCTAATTTAAATCTTATATATTTTGCAATTTATTTTTCTTCCCCCTTAATATTTTTATAAAACCACCAGTGGTTTACATTTTAAAGCTACTAAATGTCAAACTGCAAACTAAATTCTCTGATGGACAGAAATAGATGTTTAGCTGGCTTAATTTTAAGGTTTACGTTTCTGTATAACAATAGGCTACACCGTTCTTTGCATCCTTTTGTTCACTAGTTATAACCATGTTCCCAAGATCTGAATCCTATTCCTTTCCTAAATAAGGATTATGAAAAAAAGAAAACAGACTCTGCCTTGAGTCCATGTTCATTTATGTTGTTTCCTGCTTACTTGCGTCATGTTGATAACCAGAATTTTATTTTATAACAATTTAATATGCACCTACTCTGTAGTGGACACTTTACTATCAACTGGAGTTCTCAAGATGAATCATGTTGTTATTGCCTTCAAAACGCTCAGTCTAATAGGAGAGAAACATGCAGGAAATTGAAATGCAGTGTGATAAAATCAATATACAGTGGGCTCAGAGAGCATAAAAAATGGTATCTGTATATACGCTTGAGTGAAGGCAGCACTTGAGTAACCTCCATATATAAGGAAATGCATAAGCTCCAAAGTAAAGGACAATTGGTGGTCATAAGAACAAAAGGAAGATCACTCTGTATAGGGAGAATAGTGTACACGAAGGAACAGAGATATAAAAAAGATTATGGTGTGAAACAACAGCTAATAGTTCAGTAGAGGATTCATGAGAAAGGTGGTATAAGAGGAGACGAAAAATTAGTCAGGGTCTTGTCTGTCTCTCTAAGTTACTTTGCATACAACTCTAAGTATTTTAAAATTTATCTTATAAGCAGTAGGATGCTACCAGTGAATAATTTTAACCAGGGAACTGACATAGGCACCTGCATTTGAGAAACATTTCTTTGATGGCAATAAGCAGAGTAGATGCATGCAGGGAGGTGAGGTTGGAGGGTTGTGTGGGCAAGCAGCAAAACCAGTTTCGGCAGCTATTGACACTATCCAGTAAATATATGTCACTAATGCAGAAGCAGTAGGATGGAAGAGGAAAAGACAGAACTGAAAATTATTTCAATAGAGTTAACCTATCTTTGTTTCTTTTACATGATAGGGTCTGGTCTAAGATGACTGAAAAGTATCTTTGAATGGGAATTCTAGAGTTTCAGGTTATAGACACCAATCTACATTCTTATTTCATGGCTCTCTCTCACTGTAAACCAATGTCGGTATTTCAGCATGGTTGCAAATATTAACTATTTTTTTCTTTACCTGTCACTAGGACAATGCGCTAATATTAAGCAAATGGGTTTGCAGGTCCTTACTTGACTCCATTAAGATGTCACATATTTTAAGCTTGTTTACAACTATAAAGATGAAATATTCCTCTCATATCTTTCTTTTCTGTCAATTCATACACATCACCTTCTTAAACACTAGGCTTAAAATCTACTTCTGGGATAAATTTATCTCTTCTTTTAGATGCCCTTTATGCTGCATCTCTCAGTATGTAACATCAAACTTATACTAGTTCTGTGCTTATTGATTTGTTGCTTTTTGTTTCCTACTCTCCTTAAGACCACAGAATCTAATAATTTGCTCATCACAAACCATCATTTAGAGGACCTCCATGCAATGAAATGTATAATTATCTAGATTGAGCTAGACTTGTTTGTAATTACCCTGAAAACTTGCTTTTATTTTTTTCTATTTAACTAGATTTTAACTTTCTTGGGTTTAAGGACTAAATCTTCTGTTTCTTTGGAATCTACTTCTGATCATAATACATGGCTCTAAATTTTAATAATTTATTTTTATTTAAAAAATTAATTAGCGTCAAGGATTAATCTTCCTTTTGACTTCTTTGGATTGACAGGGAGAAAATTCTAGTACACCTTCATGGTGTGAAAAGAACTTCCAGAGTTCTGCTTTATGCAGATCTTGAAGTAGACAGCTTATTTCTGCTTGCAAAATGGCCAATTCTTTTCTAAGCTCATCTTTTAATACTTTCTAAAATCAGAAAACAAAAACAAGGCACACTATGACTGACTCCAGCTCTCACGCTTTAGAGCTGTAGGCTCAGTGGGCATATTGTTTGCCTTCCAAGTTCTACCAGGCAACAGTTTTAACAAATGTTTTGCCACCGCATATCATGGGTCTTCATCTTTTCAGCCTCCAAATCAGATACCTTACTGCTCACTGCCTGAACGTTAAACTAATGTATTTTAGGTTTTTGTTGTGGCAGCTCGCCACTTCAAAGAACAAATTTCTTTTATGATCACTATGGTAACAGATAAATCCCTAAATATAAGTGGCTCAACATCTACATAAAGTGAAAACAGAGGTTTCGGATTAGCTGACAGCTTTTGCCCAAGTGGTGATTCCGGAATCCAGGCTCCTTCTCTCTTGTGGCTCTTCTGTCTTCAACACATAACTTGTAAAGTCACTGTAGAAAACAGCATGATTGATTACAGTCGGAGATTTTTATGGGATAGTTCTGGAAGTAGTGCCCAACACTTCTACTCCCATTCGATTACCCAGAAATCAACCATAGGATCACACTTACTTAAGCCAGGAAGGCTGAAAAATGTAGTTGAGATGTGTGCCAAGAAGAAAGTAATGAGTTTGGTTATCATATATTAGAATCTGTCACACTGAGAGAACTAGTTTTTATATGATTCACAAACATCAATTTTGTTACCTTCCTCCCTCCTATGGGCTCCATTTTTTCCAACTAAGTATTAGAACAAAAATAGTTTTTATCTAATATTATATATTAATGATAATGCTTTTGCAGTTCTATCAACCTGTTTTTAAGGGAAAAAAGACAAACTAAATGCATTAAAGTGAAGCGTATTTATGGAAGTCCAAAGTAACCTAGTACACAATAAAATATTTTTTATAGCATTTCTGTTTGGGAGAAAGTGTCTCCATTAACTCAATTGATCATATTTCCAGAACCCTCCATATAGTGCTCTACATGACAGATGCTTGGTAGATGAGTATTGCTTCATTACTAGAGATAACGTCTTGTGCTGATAACAAAGAAAAAACCATATAATAACAATAATCATTTGTCTGTTTACATTACATTCATTTATTAAACAAATGCATATTGATCACCAATTATAAGCCAAGTTAATTATTTTTTTTCTGGGCATGCCCCAAATTGCCCATGTCAAATGTTTAGTGTGGCTTGTGAAAGTGAGTACAACTTTCTAGGCTTTCTTTATCCATTATAGTGAAGATTGCTGGAGAAATTTAAATAAAGAAGAACCTTCACTGAATAGCTGTTCTAACCAGAATTGCTTTTACATCATCCTACCCTCTCGCACATTGACTTTAAAGAGTTAGTGAGCATAAAAATCACTGTGAGCACTGTACTAAAATGCGTATTCTTGGGCACCACCTACAGAAATTCTGTTTCAGCAGGTCTACTGCAGAGAGGCAGAAATCAGCATCTTAACAAGCTCTCTAGATGCTTTTGCAAAGTGTTCTTGGATGACCCTTTAAGAAACTACTATAGAATACTTTAGATAACTCTTTTATCATAGCATACTACTGTCTATAAAACAAATGTCAGTAGCTAATTATTTTTAAAATTCTAATTATTTATAATATTCCAAATTGAGTCAGTTGTTGATTGTAGTGTTTCCTCCATTTCTGGTGTTTTATAAACTTGCTTTATCTAAATAGATATTAGGAGAGAGTGTCTTCGTCCATTGGAGGAATGCATTTTATGAACTTACTATCCATAAAATTAACACATAGATATCTCCTTCAATTGAAAATTTTGTTTTTGAATATTTTAGTCACAGGATGGAAGATCATAAATATACCTTTTCTATAACTAAAAACGAAAAATATGCAGTAGTTACAGAAATAAGAATTTGAAAGCTGCAAGTATAATTAACATTAAAATGAATAATTAAAACTGTTGATATATATTTCTTAGTTTATAGTAAAATAAGCATCTATTATTAATTTGTTAATTAATTTTTTCATGAGGAAAATTGGTTCTGAGCTAACACTTGCTGACAATCCTCCTCCTTTTGCTTGACAAAGAGTGACCCTGAGCTAACATCTGTGCCTGTCTTCTTATTTTTTGTATGTGGGTTACCACCACAGCATGGCTTGATGAGTGGTGTAGGTCTGTGCCCAGGATCCGAACCTGCAATCCTAGGCTGCTGAAGTGGAGCCCACCAAACTTAACCACTACACCATTGGGCCCCTTAAACTTATTTTTTTAAAGCATATCGTGACCTTCAGTACTAGTAGGTTTTTTACAGTTATCATAGCAGAAACTAGATAGATAAAATAACCACAATATGAAAAGCAATTCCAGCCAGAGGCAACTTCTATTTTTAATCATTTTGTTTATTGTCCTGGCAAGCTGATCTTGAGCGTATCAAAGAGCTGACTTTGAATGATGACAAGGTATGCAAAATTAGCCTGTATAAAACTCATATGCACTTGGATGCTATGTTTGTTTTCTTTTTCATGGGAGACTATTTTTAACCATCATCCATTCAGAAGCTCTTTTATTTAGTAATCGCTGATCAAAAGTTTACATTAAGTGTCCTCAATTTTCATTACAGTTTATGTTTATGGTGCATTTTATATGTGCAGGATTATTTAAAATATTTTAAACCTTTTATTGTGGAAAATTTCAAACATACAAAAATAGAGAGAAGAGACTAATGAACCCTAATGCATTCCTCATCCAGTTTCAAAGTTTATTAACTCACGGCAAATCTGATTTCATCTATAACACCATGCCCCACTTTCTTCCTCACTGTATTATTACAAAGCCCATTCCAAACATTATATAATGTTCACAATTTTTAAAATTACTCTTAAGTTCAGATCTTTTATTTTTATATGTTTTGAGGAAAGGGACTCATCAGAAATTATGTAAATGCCTCTACGAGCAAGGACCAGAGATATTCTATCATTGGACTAGGCATGAGTCAAAATCAAATCAATAAATATTTCATATTAAGTGTTTGTTTAGTGAAAGAAGGCATGTACTATATTATACAGTATTACAAAAGAATAAAACTTTTAGTATAATATAGAACAAAAAATATAAGCAGTAACTGAAACATAAGCATATTCCCTCCTAAATGGCAACAGGTGCTCCTGTTCATTGCCTTTTTAAAAGAAGGATTATTTTCTCCCTATTCACAGCAACTGTGACACCAGCATAGCATCATGTGATCTCATCTGCAGCCATGGATTCAACTAGAATCTAAAGGCAAATGATTCCTAAGGTCATTTCTCTCCTGAGATCATACTTTTATTCACAGTATATCCACTGGCATGTCCCACTTGCGTTTCCATGTAATGGAAACTAAATCAAACTTAGCATCTTCCCTCTAAATGTTTCACTTATTTCACCACATATTCAGAATAGAAATGTGGTAGTTTCCTAGACTGTTTTCTCTCTTTCATCTCTCACATCCATTTGTTCAACATAACTGATCAATTCTTCATTTAAATATTTCCACTATCTGTCCTCTTATTTCCATCTTCACTGACATTGCTTCAGTATAACTACTTTTACCTAGATTATGGCAAAACTTGTCTAACCAATCTCTTTACTTCGATTATTGGCCCTCTTCAATTAATCTTGTCTCTGCTGCCTTGGTGATTTTCTAAAAATACAAATCGGATAATGTCAGTCCTACTACAAATTCTTCAATAAGCTCCTTAAGCTTAGTATGTGAGTACTGGTATGATCTGGCATTAGCTGCCTTCCCGGTCCCATATAAAATCTATTTCCTCCCCGAACACTTCCCTTGCCATACCTAACTACTGTATCAAGAAAATGTCTTAATTTACGTCATGCCTATATCTTTACATATGTCTTCATTCTCCATTACTCTCCAAGAAATGCCCTTCTTTATCTGCCTTTCTGCATTAATTCTCTACTCAGAGACATCACTATCGAGTCATGAACTTTAGCCTTCGGGGAAGAGTTCACAATGCTACACCTATCTCCAATGGCAATTTCAGATTTTTTTAGGAAAGAAACAAGTTACTCCTCTTGGTGAAAAACATAAAACACCTCTGACCTTGAACATTATTTTTTCTGATTTTGAACATTGATAAAATGTTATTTTTCCTTATACCGATACGTTGATATTGAACTAGTAGAGACAAAATGCTTTTTAGAAATCCACTTTCCTTCAGATAGTTTGGTATATGACACCTCTTCTGAAATTTAGGATTTAACCAAACTTCTTCCACATCTTGAGTATTCTTTTTTCATCTGAGATGGTGGTGGCTTCTTACTGTCACTGCATGGCCATAATTTGGAAAAGATCAGAACAAATGTTGCATGCTCAGTCCTCCAATTCATTTATCCATGGTTTTATTATCAATAAAACCCCCACCATAGCAACAAACTCTCCCTGTTTTTCATGATAATATGCTATTCATAAGGTAACTCATCATCCTTTTAATGAAACTAATCAGACTGGGAGGCTTATGGTGTTTTGCAATTGTGTCACTCATTAGAGGGGCTCTTGTTGGCAATTTTCTAGCCAAATGAAGCTGCAGTAACAACAGTGTTCAGGACTAATGGAAATTATATCAGTAGCAGAAATTTTACAACTCGAACATGAAACATTCTGTCATTTTATATTAAAATCTCATAGCTAGTGATTATAATTAAGTTTCTGACTACACAAAAGACAGTAATTTCAAGATGCCATTTAAAAAAAAAATCTCAAACTTCAATCACAATATTTATTACATAAAATCAAAAGTCTACCCAACTTGAAGTCTCATTGGTCTTTCATAATTGATTATTCCATTAACAATTACTAGATACTGAGTTTCAGAAGCAGCTGTGCTAAGTATTGTTTAAAGGCATTAAAGCACTAATGAGAATTAGTGAATTATGTTTGAAGGGAACAAATTTTATTCAAAGTTTATTTGGATGTATACATTAGAGAATCCACAAATTTGGAGGCTCAGATTATACAGTACTTAAGTTTCTATTTTACCTCAAATGTTAAAAGGAAAATATCGCTTAGTTACATAGCTGAATGATTATTGATCCATCCTCACATTTGCTTCTTAAACTAGGTGAACTAATATTAAATTCACAAAGATCACAGATTGAGAATTCCCAATATTCTTGAGTTATCAGTAAGAAAACTGATTAGTGGTTTATCTTGTAGGGATTAACGTGGTTGAAATGTTTGCAGAATGGCATAACCTGACAAATTTTCTCCTTCATTCTGATAGCAAAATTGAGCTAGACTCCTTAAGGGCAAAGCTCTTATAGGTACAGCCCTTACCTATAAGGCTCTACTGCCTTTTTGGTTTTAGATACAGCAAAGCCATGATATAAAAATTAGGTCTAAATCATTGTTCTGATTCTAAATGGTGACCATATTAAAATGTATATGTTAATTTACATGGGTTCTACAACTTTATGCATAATATCCAAATTGGTCTCCCAGTAATGTATTTAATATCATACACAGTGAATTTTGTCATGATTGAAAATGCAGTTAATATAAAGATTCTTGTTAAAACAAACGGTGAACATAATAAAAAACAATCACTTAGACTGTCTTTAGTTGTTATAGTATGTAATAAATAGCTCAGAAAAGCTTGAGCACTTGCTGATAAGACATGGAAGTAATAAAATAAGTTGTAGAATATGTTGAGTGAAACAATGAGCATGAAAGAGATCTCATGTCAATAGTTTATAAAGAAGAAACATTTGGTATAATATTGTTTTTTACTGGCTTCATTTTCCTGGAAAATGTATATTCCACAGAAAGTTTATGTATGACATTCAGTAAATGATGAACAACTAAATATAGGAGACTTATAATAACCTTTTCAACCTTCAGTTGAAATTGTGGTCTTCTAAATCTCAAAGGAAGAGAAATCATCCTAACACAATGTATCATTTTCAGCTCTACAAGATGAAGATTTGTTACACTAAAAAAAAATCTCATCTTTATGGGGGAAGAATGCAAGATGAACTTTATTACTATAAAGCAATTAAGTGAAAATTAGATAATCACAAGGTGAGAAAAGCTCATTAATTAGAAGACCAGAAAAACACAGCAGGCTGCTAAAGATGAAATACTTAGGAAAAAGCAGATATATATAATAGTCATTATGACAGAGTCAATATTAATTGCAAAGTTACTGAATATTAAAGTAATGATATATTTTTGAAAACATAAATTGATACATCTTTGGAAAAGGATTACCTTATAAATCTTAGATCTGAAAGGCTTTATTTCTTATTCACTTTGTTTTCATGCCCCCTTCTTCTGGTCCCTTTAAAGGTCTACATAAGCAATAAAAATTTTTTTTGCACCTTCTGGCTATTAAAGAATATACACGTATTCCATTTTACATTAATCTATTTTTTAATAGAACTAAACTCATTCAGCATAAAAGGTCATATTTAAGAAACCAAATTCAGCTCTAAAGTGGTTATGCCCATGAATTATTCCAAATGCCAGTTTGGAGGCTGAGAAAGGAAATGTATTAGTCTGTAAATCTTGTGCTATGTCTCACTTAGTACTCTTTTTGAAAACTTCATGTAAAAACCATGTGGTGACAGTTTTTGAAGCTGCTCTAACATATATTTACAAGATAGTCCTATGAGTTTCATTGGGTATTAGTGAAATTATGTTTTAAAGGGCATTTAATTATTAGTACTATGAGAAAGCCCATGAATGTAAATTATTTAAAATCTTACTGTGAAATAGGCAATATTTAATGTTTCTGAAAACACTGGATCCTTTCCTGGAATTTTAATTCCATGTCAACTGAAGGAAGTAATCTCACCTGGCAAAGCTATCAAGTTGATATGCGGTCACTAATTTCATTTTAATAAGCTGCTTTTTGGAAAAAAAATTCACATACTTAGACCTAAATACTGATCAATATAGTCTTCTATCAGCAGTAATTAATTTCCAGCAACTTAACTATTATTAGTTCTGGGCGTATACAATAATCTCCTACTTAGAATAGTGCTCTCTATTGGAACATTGTTGTCGTGTGGTACAAATTAATTACTGTGAGGTTGACTATGAGCTTTTTATGGGAAAGAGATGGATAGGGGCAAATACCTAAAAGTACAATTTTCTTTGAAGAGACATTTTGAAAGAATGCCTAGTTTCTGGTTTTATTTCCAAAGATGACTACAAATAATTTGTGCATTCTCACATTATGGAAATAAAACATTTTCAAGGACTACTAACATGTTTAGGAACAATAAATATGGAATTTATTCTGACTATGAGTTAGGAACTTTGTTGCTGACAATTGATTTGTTCCATAGTCTATAAGAAAACACACAGATAAAATCGTCAAGTATACAGCAGTGTTTTTCTCATTCGTTGTCAGGCTAGCATTTTCACTACCTAGTAGTTTTCTGAAGAATTGCTATGAAGAGTTGCCTGTGAAGATTGTTACAGTTTAGTCGTATACCACAAAATGTAGCTATAAACCAAAATACTTGAGAACAAGTTGCCATAAAATAATAACAACAAAGGCAATTGTGTGCACAACTCTTGAGAAGCCGAGAATTTGTCTAGAAGAAACTTTCAATAATGGAACAAGCAGGTTGTCAATATATACGTTCTTAAGGGACATCTTAAATACCTAGACAGAACTTGCATCATTATCATCTTCAGAACTTTAAAAAGTAAATCATACCAAAATGCCCTCCCTTCTGATATTTTCCTTCTACCAAAATCTAGCTAATTTTAGTATGTGTTTGAGTGGGAATAGGGAATGCAGAGATTTCTTAGACGTGCTTACTGTGTGTATATTTGTCAGAGGGTGGAAGAGTTGAATAAAATAATCATAAATTTAACTTGGTAATATCTTGGCCATGTATAATTTCCTAATTTTCATAAAAACTTCCATTTCTGCTAATGCTTTTACAACCATTCATTTGAAAGTGACTCCATTTTGTTTGAGTCCAGATATAATATTTTAACAGAGCTTATTTTTTTTCAGATTCAAACGCTGTAGTTAAGAGCCGACTCTGAATTCAGCAAGACTATTTTGCATCTCTTCATTAAGCAGTAGTTAAGCACTTCCTATGTGTTAGGCATAGTATTTAGAGACAGAGATAAAGAGATGACTACACATCCAATTCTAAGCTCAGTAAGATACCAGTAGTGAGGTAATCACGAAAATATAATTTCAGTGCAATATGTGAATTGGCATGGAAAGCATGAACAAATTGGTTTCAGATAAAAGGAAAGATTGACAAACACTCTCTAGAAGAGTCAGGGAACAATTTATAGAAAAGTTGAGATTTGTGCAGTGCCCCAAAGGTTAACCACTTAACCTAGTACACACAGGAAAATAAAGTGTCCTTGGATTTTTTTCATGGAGCAATTTCCCCAACTTTGTTCATGGAGTGCTTTTCTCTACTCTGTTTTTCAGTGTTTTAAATCGATTCTACTAAAAAAATGTAAAGTATATTTTGGAGAATGTAGAAGTATTTTTAAATTGGTTAAGTAAATATTACATTAATTCAACTCGTTTTTAAAAAATTCAACTTCTCACGTAACTGGCTCTTATAGTGGAAGAACTGTCCCTATTAAATCATTGTTACTTTTCAGGCAGTTGTGCATGGGAATGCAAGCTGACGTGTTGGTCATCACGTCCAGAGGCAGCACACTTGTTAGAAACAATTTGTTCCTTCAGTTGCCTGACTTCCTTTTTCAGTATTAAACATATAAGCCTTCCTACACCTGTGAGGCAGTATAGAGTTGTGGATAAGAGCAGGCATCAGGAATGGAATTACCTACATTTGAACACCACTTTACCATTTGCTAATCTTGGGCAAGTCACTTCAAGTCTCAGTCTGAGATTCCTCACTTCTGAAATAGAGATATTGTGTCTTTTCCTATATGTTACATAGTTTTATATCCATAAAACCCATGGCACTATACCTGACACATAGTATTGACCACAGCATGCCATTTCATCCATTTGAATAGATATAAGGATTTTCTGTTTGTCTTCAACTTTAAACTTACTTCTTTCTCAGAACCCCTAACCTAATATTTTCATCCAAATTTAATACGTTCCTTACTTTTTTGCCAATGCTGAACCAATTTCTCTAGAGATGAATTTAAAAACATAACAGCACAAAAGAAACGATGAATAAAATTAAAAGACAACCAATGGAATGGGAAAAAATTTATGTGTAAAGCATAAATACGATAAGGGGTTAATATCTAAAAGATATAAAGAACTCATACAACTCAATAGCAAAAAAACAAATAATCCAATTAAAAAATTAGCAAAGGGCCTGAGAGAGATTTCTCCAAAGAAGATATATGAATGGCCAATAGGTACATGAATAGGCGCTCAATGTCACTAATCATTAGGGAAATGCAAATCAAAACCACAATGAAAGAACACCTGTTAGAATGGCTATCATTAAAAAAACAAGAGATAACAAATGTTTGCAAAGATGTAGACAAAATGGAAGGTTTGTGCACTATTGATGGGATTGTAAATAGATACAGTCACTATAAAAAACAATATGAAAGTTCCTCAAAAAATTAAAAATAGAACTACCATTGATCTAGCAATTCCACTTTTGGAAATATATCTAAAGGAAACAAAAACACTGTGTTGAAGAGATATCTGCACACCATGTTCATAGAAGCATTATTTACGATAGTGAAGACATAGAAACGACTTAAGTGTTCAGTGATGGATGAGTGGATAAAGAAGTTGTGGTATATGTATACAATGGAATATTATTCAGCCACTAAGAAGAAGGAAATTCTGCCATTTGCGACAACATGGATGGACCTTGAGGATATTTTGCTAAGTGAAATAAGTCAGAGAAAGACAAATACTGTATGATCTCACTTATATGGAATCTAATAAAAAAATACCTTATTGAAAAAGAGATCAGATTTGTGGTTACCAGAGGTGGGGGAAAGGGGAATTGGATGAAGGTGGTCAAAAGGTACAGACTTCCAGTTACAAGATAAGTAAGTGCTAGAGATGTAATGTACAACATGATGACTATAGTTAACATTGCTGTATGGTATATTTGAAAGTTGTTAATAAAGTAGATCCTAAGATTTCTTGTCACAAGGAGAAAACCATTTTCTTTCTTTTTCTTTTTTTTTGTATCTATATGAGATGATGGATGTTAACTAAACTTACGGTGGTAATCATTTCACAATATTTGTAAGTCAAATCATTATCTTGTACACCCTAAAATTATACAGTGCTGTATGTCACTTATATCTAAATAAAACTGGAAAAAAAATACATTCCCTTGGATCACAACCCCTCCCCAAAAAGAAAGAGAATTGTTCAATTTACCACTTAAAAATAATCTGAAAATCAAATTCTTTTATATTGGACTTTTTTATATGATATAACTGTCAGGGCCATTTAAATTTGGGAGAGGGGTGACACCCTTTGATGGTTCTATTTCCAGTTGTGGAAATGAATTCAGATGTCAAAGAGCATGTGGGAACAGAACACAGAGCTTCATTGTTAAAAATTCCACTGATTGTTCAGCTTTTCATTTGATGATAACATCCATATTCCTGCCATACTGATGGGAGTGTCTATAGATAGAAGTGTTATCCACAAACTATTGTGATCTTAAGGCACACAGCACTTCTAAAGACATTATCAGCTGTTGTTAGCTTACTTTTTATTTTCTTCTTTTTGTAAACATCAGTTTAGGATGCAATGCAATTCAGAATAGTAGCCTACTTACAATAAACCTCAGGTCCTCCTGCACAGGAAAAAGGATTGCTTTCCCAGCTTTCATCAAATAACTTGGTGCAGTTACACTGAGGGTTATGAATAGGAGAGATTCCCTAAGGAATGTAGCTGGCATATTTAAATCTTTAAGCAGATTATGAAAGCCATTGTAAAATCTATTTACTGAGAAGGAAGGAGGGATCCAGTTCTTTGAGACCACTTTGCTTTTTCAAAAGCAAGGTTAGTGAAGAAATCATTGTAGCAGAATAGTGCAAGAGGAAACTCTTCTGTCTCGAAATCTACTGGTGTCCACCAAAGAAACATGGAAGGTACAAGCTGAGAACATTTAGACAAGAATATAAAAGAATATTTGATGTTTTAAAGATAAAGATAACTATTGCTAAACTCAGAATTTTAACCTATATAAAATATTATGCTTCACTAAGGCATATTGATATGTCTAATGAGTGGCCCATTTTGCTTGGTGAGGTGTTCTGGAGATTCTCCTTTGAAAACATTTTTTCGTTCACTCAATCTTTGTTTGAATTGTATTAAAAGTTGAAGTTGTACAATTAAAAAAATAAAAGCACAAAATTATTGCTATTGCCAAAAGTTAAAGAAAAATAATTCGTGTTCAAATTATAGGTCCAATGTGATTTTCTCTACCAGTAGAAACAAATCACTCAGAGTATATGATTACTCCTCAGTCATTTCTTACTGTCCAATAAGTTTATGCTGGTTAAAATCATGTTGGTTTGTTTGTTGTTTTCCTTTTTAAATGGAAATATGTACAAATAGAATACAAGTAAACATTTAAAACATGTATACTAGGGGCTGGCCTGGTGTCGTAGTGGTTAAGTTCCCATGCTCCACTTTGGCAGCCCGGGATTCGCAGGTTTGGATCCTGGGCGCAGACCTACACATGGCTCTTCAAGCCACGCTGTGGCAATGTTCCACATAGAAAGTAAGAGGAAGATTGGTATGCTTGTTAGTTCAGGGACAATCTTCCTCACCAAAAATAATAATAATAAAGAAAAGAAAAGAAAACGTATATTAAATAGCTTAAATGGAAAAATACAACATATATTATAAAAAATATTATCAACATATAATGTCAAATTTAATATTCAATTTCCTTTTAAGAACAAGGGAGCTAATTGTTTATTACACATGTGTAACCTCTACAAAAGTCACATAACATACATTGAAGACATGAAAAATATAGCAAAAAAATACCTACATCCACAGATATGTATCTATCACATCCCAAATCTTTTATTATCTCTGATTATTACAAAAGAAGGTAGCATCTGATATCTCCAAGGTTTATAGCTTTTGACATATCTAAATATCAAATATATGCTAGAAGATTTTATCAGACATCAACAACTAAAGGATGTGGTAACAACTGCCTATGAAAAGTATTGTACATTTCAATTGAGGGGCTTAAGTGGATTGTAGGGGCACATGTTTATGTATTATGCAAATGAAAATATCTCTCTATTTCTTGAGTTAATCAATGCATTAAGGGCACTATAGACTTTATGATTCATCGACAGTGATTTACTGAAATATTTTACATAGCTGACTTTATGAGGTTTAATTCTCAGTTCAGAAGCTAACAGTAATAACTTTGGCACATATATAAATTAGCATAAATGCTCATGGTAGCAGAGCTAATGTAAAAGTGACAGTGATGCATACCAGACTACTAAAAGGAACAAGTGAGGCTGAACAAAGAAAAGAGAAACGTAAAGGACCTCAATGCAATATTTATACTTTCCAAAGGCAAACACTAATTTCCTTCTTAATCTATATATCAGGCCATGAATAGTAAAAAAATCTACATAATATACCAATTCTGTTTAAAAATATTTAACTTGTTTGGAGAAAAAGCCCACATTAATATAATGGAAGTGCTGGTTTATTATAGCCAGTAATCGTTTTGAGCCTTTCATAACTTTGCCCAAGGCACTACTATGACTGCCAGTAACAAAAAATTAGCAATTGAGTTTCTCTGAACAGCTATCATTTACTATAATACTTAGCCAAAATATTGCCCTAATTTGACTGCAGCACAGGACTTTCTGTAACAATCTGTGAAAACTTGGGAATACCCATTCTATTTTTCAGAAGAAAATGATGCACTTTTTAAAGTTTTTCTATTATTAGTCCCTTGGGAAATTAACTGCAACAATAACACAGATACTTCTGACTATCTTTTGTTGAAGATAAAACTTATTTAGATATTATGGAGGTCGTATTACTTACTCTGGATATATTCTAAAGAATCTCCCTTCCCTACTCTATACCTTTGTGTCCAAAAAACTTAATAGACACAATTTCCGAACTTGTCAAGAGCAAGTAATTATGAGTGACTTCAGAGGTAATCTTATTCTCTATGAATCTGAAACAGAATGAATACAGAGTATGAGTACAAGATTTTGTGAAGGCCAGCTGATTAAATCTAGACAGAGAAATAAAGTAAGAAGGAAAGGGTTATATAGTAAATATAGGGCTATATTGTATGCATAGAGATAAAGCATAGAATGAAATAGGCTGGTGAAAAGAGTGAATGAGAGTCTTTAGGAAAAAAATAGAAGCTATGCCAGAGTGTTTATGGATCCATAGTTGAAAATTTTTATAAAAAGTAATAGTCTTATTAATTATTGTTAATATCCAACATTTATTATGAAATTGCTATTTACCAGGTACTATCCTTAGAATTATATATAAGAAACATATAACCCTATGATGTTAATATTATTTTTATCCCTGCTTTATAGATGAAGAAACTGAGGCAAGAGATGTTGATCACTTACCAAAGGTCACACAGTTAATATTGTTGGGAACTGGATTCAAATACAGTAAGTTTGCTTTGAGAGCTTACCGTCCTAATGCATGTAGGATGTAGCAGAATGAAAGTAGATACGTGTAACTTTCCCACATAAGGAAAAGAGAAACAAAAATAAGAATGCTTGTGGGACTAGAGACTAAAGTCTAGAGTTGGAATTTGCAAATTTTCCGTAAGTAGAAAAGAAGAACAAAGATGATCATGTGGGTAGAATTAGAAGTTAAAATCTGGAATTGGAAATACTGTGAAATGAAAGCACCGAACGTGATATCCTGTTTAATGTTTATAACAAGCCTAGGAATTAGGCACTACTAATAGCATCACATGAGGAAATAGAGGCTCAAGGTGGTTAAGTAACTTGACCACAAAGCTAGTAAGTAGTAGAGCTAGAACTGAACCCAGATCTGACTGGCTGTGCTCTAGGTGATTATTCTTTACTGCTTCTGTATACATTCTTAAAGAGGAAGAGTAGGTAATATCGTAACTTTCTGATATAAAGCCTATTAAGTGTATATTTTAAATCATGGGACTTCACGTGATTTTGGCTTTGCCAACAACCTGTTTTCCTATGGACCATTTCCTTCCATTTTGGGAGGGGGTATTTTTTAACAGTTTTGTTGAGATATCGTTCATGTACATAAAGTTCACCTGTTTAAAGTGTACAATTCAATGGTTTTTAGGGTATATGCACAGTGGTGTGACATCATCATAAACTGATTTTAGGACATTTTCCTCACCCCGAAAAGAAGTTTCATAACTATTAGTAGTCAGTCCTGATCTCCTCCCTCCAAAGTCCTAAGCAATCACCAATCTTTCTGTCTCTATAGATTTTCCTATTTTGGACGTTTTATATACTTCTCTTGACCTTGAGATTTTTAAAAACCTATTCTTCTTCAAATAGTTTCTCTTAGTTTCCATATATTACTTTACATTTTATTACAGAAACTTGAAGAAGCTGAGGCAGACAGAATTATTTCAGTAGAAAAGCAATTTGCACATAGGTTATATAGTTTTATTTTCAAACAGATATAAAAATAAAATTAGAGAAGTGGCAGGATAGAGTTGTAGAAAGAGCCATATTGTTAAGCAAGTGACATCTGTTGCCTATTATCAGGAGTAGAAGTGTGAACATTTCTGCCAACTGTATCCTCATATTGGAATCACCAAGGAAAACAACACAGTCAAGCACTGGGTGGAACAATGCTTTACTCACATAGAGAGGAGACAGAAGATGACCAGCTTCAGTAGTGGATAGCAGTCTCTCATGACCACTGAGTCCTCCTCGGCTGCTGACAAAGGACATTTGGCCTGCATGTATCCCTCTTGTGCTGCACCAGAAAGACGCTGCCCCCTCTCCAAAGAGGGCAGATATAGTAGTGGGATTGGTTAGATGCCATTGGATGCACATACTTAAGCAGAGCAAAGAAGCACACATTGAGTATGAAACAGGGAAAGATATTCCCACACAAGGTGGTAAGTCCAGCACAAGCTGTGACAACTACTTGTCTCTTAGAAAGTGTTCTAGGCCTAAGATCCATTCTTATGAGGCCAAGAGGGAGTTGACAGACTGAGTGCATGAAGCTACTTTTCCCAAACATAGTCTTAAAACCTAGGTCTAGCTGAATTCTTTGTCTTGGTAATTTTGTCCAGGTAGTAAACATTTGTTAAATGTACCGTGCACAACATATATGCATATGCATGTGAATGCAAATGAGAATCAAAAAAGATCTCATTTTTCAAAGTGTCTGCAATTGAGTAAATGGACCCAATATTAAAGAAAGTCAGTAAAAGATAGTGTAGAGTTAGAAATATGTATGTGTTGTTTCGAAAAGAAGAGGCATTTAGTTTAGAATTTGGAGGTGGAGGAGAATGGTAAATCAAAGATTGTTATGAGAAGTGATGATTCTTTGTATAACATTCAGGATGTCACTTTGCCTCTTAGCAAATCTGGGCATTATTTTTTTTTAAGGTGAGATGCTTAGAAAAACAGTCTTCAAGATACCTTTCAGTTCTATAATTGTGAGTGAGGGAAAGGAATATTCACATCCACACCCTTCATTCCCAAGAAAAAAAAAGAAAACCAAACTAGAAACCAACCAACAAAAATTGCTTATTTAGAAAGTGTCTGGGTCTGAGAAATTTGAGATTTAATGTTTTAATTAATTAGGACTTCTTCAAATTACTTCAATCATGTATTCGTTCACTTAATAATATTAAGTATTTAATATTACCAGATGCTAATTCTAAGTGCTGGTGTCACAGCACTAAAGAAATTGGCTAAAACCTAGATAATTTTTCTGCTTTGACAGGGTTGACGTCTCATAGCTTTCAAGGTATTAGGGTATATTTTACATATTAGAGGCTTCAATTTTATAATTTCCAGTTTTATCATGCTTGGAAAAATTGCAGGCATACTTGTACTTGCCTCAGAGTAATATGAAGGTTTTAAACTTATACTAAATAAAACATCAATAACACTTCTTGAGAATTTATAATAATAGCCTTCTCTATTTCACCTGCTCATCTATTGGCTTCAGATGAACAAATATGTAAGAAGTATTTCTAAAGTAAGCTTTATTTTATTTAGCTACTGTTTTTGTTCTAAATAATAGTCTAGAAATCTAAAACAGAATTATTTCTAGAGATATTCTATAGAGCAGTAATTTAAGTGGTGATAGAACATGACTCCCTAGAAATTCCTAAATCAGTATCACCATCTATAACCAAATATTTTACTTAATTAGCCCATCTTATTTAGGAAGGCACCACATTAATTCATGGAGGCAGTGTGGCTTACTGGTTAAAAACATGGGATTTGTAGTCATACGGGCCAGAGATTATTCCCATCATAGCCCCTTAGTAGCATTTTGACTGACTTTGGGTAAATAAATTATCTTACTTGAACAATTATTTCACAGGGTTTTTTTTTAAAGATTAAATCACATAAAGTATCTAAAACACTTAGTATAGAAACTGGAACATATTAAATGGGAGCAAATATTACTATAAGCCAATAAAGGTATAACTGGGACATTTTAAGGAGAGGCTTTGTTGGTGTTTCCTACACAAACCCCATGAGATGTTAAATGCAAAATGACCTATGGTCAAAGAAGTTTGGAAAACTTTATACTTTATTTACCCTATAAGATTCATAAAGTACATTAGTATATTAAAACTTCTACACAGTCCTATGGTAAAGAAACTAGTTTAATATTTTTAGTAGAGCATTTCCTAAACTTATATGAACAAGGAACACTTTTGAATCTAAGACTTTAGAAGAACACACTCTGGATAACACTGAGCACAGTGTAAGATGATGATGAATTTGCTATAAAATAAAATACACAAGAGAGCTTACAACATGGCCTTACAAAGTATTTTTAAGTATCACATAAAAAGGAGAGTAATAAGAAAATGATTATTGTATATTCAAACCTTCAAGTTAATGCAGTGATCATTATACCAGTTCCCAAAATAGCATAGTGTTAAGTATGCAAAAAGACATATGATGCTAATTTTATTTTTATAAATCAAGCTCTTTTGTTTCACTTGCAGTACTTTAGTGTGAAAACTGAGTAAGGGGGAAAGGTGTTACAGCTTTACGTGTGTGTATTGAAATTTCATGGCAGATGATTTTTGGTTTTGATTCTAAACTTTTTATTTTGAAGTCATTTTAGATTTATAGATGAGTTACAAAGATAAAACAGAGAATTTCCACATACCCTTCATCAAGCCTCCTCTAATGTTAATATTTTACATTACCATGGTACATTTTTCAAAACTAAGAAAATGACCTTGTTACATTATTATTATTATTTTTCATTTTATTTATTTACTTATTTTTAACTAAACTCCAGACTTTATTTAGATTCACTAGTGTTCCCACTAATTTCCATTTCATTTTCTAGGATCCCATCCAGAATACCACATTGCATTTAGTCATCTTTTCTCCTTCTACTCCTTCAGTCGTTGACCGTTTCTCAGTCTTTCCTTGTTATCATGATCTTGACGCATTTGAAGATAACTGGTTGGTTATTTTGTAAAACATTTTTCAATTTGGGTTCATCTGATGTTTTCTCATGATCATACTGGGGTTATAGATCCTCAGGAAGAATACCGTAGAGGGAAAGTACCTTTCTCATCATATCATAGGAGCTGTTACATGGTATCAACAAGACACCACTCTTGATGTTAACTTTACTCACTGTGTTAAGGAGGTGTCTGCCAAGTTACTATTTTGTTAGTAAAATTACTGTTTTTCTCATTCCATACTTTGCTCCTTGAAAGTGATTCGCCAAGCACAGCCCATACACAAAGAGAGGGGGATTAAGCTCTGTTCTTGGAAGAAGAATATCAAAGAATTTGTGGACTTATGTTAAAATCCACAACAATAATTATTAAAAATTCAGAGGAAAATATTTTCAAGCCTATGCACTTTGAATTATAATCCAGTACTAACTTAGTTTACTTGCCTGCTCAAAACTTTCCAGCTTTGGCCGTTGGAAACTCTTTAAAGT
Source organism: Equus quagga (assembly GCF_021613505.1). NCBI lineage: Eukaryota > Metazoa > Chordata > Mammalia > Perissodactyla > Equidae > Equus > Equus quagga. The sequence continues at coordinate 50,421,937 of NC_060276.1, forward strand.
TGGCTCCTTTTGTTCTTTTGACATGCCCCCATCCTCTTTTTTAAGCAATTTTTTGCTTTTTGGTACTATAAGATTATCATCTTATATTTTATTTAATTCAGCCATTTCCAAAGCTGATCATCTTAGAAAGCATTTTTGAGTGTTATGCTAAGAGTCAGCAAAGTGTTTCTGTAAATGGCCAGACAATAAATATTTTAGGCTGTGTGGGCCATACAATCTCTACCACAACTACTCAACACTGTTATTGTAGCATGAAAGTGTGGCTGTGTTCCAACAAAATTTTATTTACAAAAGCAGGCAGCAGGCTGGTTTTGGTCCATGGGCCATACTTTGCCTATAATTGGTTTAGATACTAGAAAGTCTAAAGTAAAAGTGGAAAAGACAATGATCCTAAAGACATGTTTAAAATTAGGTAAATTTCATTTTAAACCTAATTTTGAGTCTTGAAACCAAAAGAACCTATCTATTAAGAAAAATTATACTAGGAGAGTAATGTCAGTGAAATGATGGAATAGGAGGTGGAATAGGAGTAACAGGCCCAATGACCTCAGTCTTGACTGTGGATCCTGATGTGGCCCTTAGACCCAGTTTCAGCCCTACTCTCCTGCAGTCCAGAATGAGTCCTGCCCAACCAGGGTCTGCCCAAGGACTTGGCAGGATCCCACTCAGGGAATCAGCAGAAGCCACACCCATTCAGCCCCTGGTAACAAGTGATCACCTGTGAATTCAATTGAAGACCCAGAAATGACCCCATGATAGAGCTGCAGCCCTGCTAGACTGTGGTTCTAGAGGCAGTCTCATCCACTAGGGACCTGGAAGAAACTACACCCACCCACAGTCCAGGTAACAGGCCTGCAAATCATGGATCCAACAGTGAACCTGGCAACAGACATGTAACTTGACTCCAACTGCACTTAATTCCAATCTTGGAAGCAATCTGATGTGTTTGGGGACTTGGCAGTAGAAGGTCTTTACCTTCCAAACCTAGTCTGTAATAAGATGAAGAGAAGTTTGCTACTTCATATGCACAGACATCAACCCAAGGCTACACAGATCACAAAGAATTAGGCAAACATGGCACCACCAAAAGAAATTAATAAAACTCCAGTAATAGATCCCAAGGAAATGGAGATCTATGAACTGCCTGAGAAAGAATTCAAGATCATTGCTTTAAGGAAGCTCAGCAAGCTACAAGAAAACACAAATAGACAATTCAATGAAATAAGGAAAACAGTACATGAATAAAACATGAAGTTCAAGAAAGATAGAAATCATAAAGAACCAAAAAGAAACCCTGGAGCTGAAGAATATAATGATTGCAATGAAAAATTCAATGAAGAACTTCAATAGCAGACTTGATCAAGTAGAAGAAATAATTTGTGAACTCAAAGGGAGATCATTTGAACTTAGTGATTCAGAGGAGAACAGATAAAAAAGCCACAGGATTTGTAGGGTATTTTTAAGAGAATCAATATACACATTCTGGGAGTCTCAGAAGGAGAAGGAGAGAAAGGGGCAGAAAGCTTGTTTAAAGAAATAGTGGCTGAAAACTTCCCAAATCTTGGGAGGGATATGGGCACCCAGATTCATGAAGGCAAAAAAGTCCGGACAAGGGACCAACCCAAAGAAGATTACGAGAGAAATTATAACCAAATTATCAAAAGGTAAAGACAAAGAGAATTTTGAAACTAGTAAGACCAAAGTGAGTCATCACATACGAGGGAACTCCCATAAGGCTATCAGTGTATTTCTCAGCAGAAACATTGAAGCCAAGAGAGAGTTGGATGATGTATTGAAAGTGCTGAAAGAAAAAATAACCCTGCCAACAAAGAATAGTATATCCAGCAAAGTTGTCCTTCAGAAATGAGTAGAGATAAAGACTTCCCCAAAAGAGCAAAACCTAAGGGAGTTCATTACCACTAGACCTACCTTGCAAGAAATGCTAGAGATGTTTTTCAATTTACAATGCAAGGACATAAATTAGCAAATGAAAGCATATGAAATATAAAACTCACTGGTAAAGGTAAGTATTAATCAAATTCAGAATATTCTAATACTGTAATAGTGCTGCATAAATCACTTTTAACTCAAATATGAAAGTTAAAAGACAAAAATATTAATAAAAACTATACATACAATAATTTGTTGATGTATGCACAATATAAAAAGATGAAAATTGGATTAGCAGACCTTTGATCCTGTCCAAAATGTCCATCAGACATTTGATCCACATCAAAAGGTCCTTGATATCTGCAGGACCAATTGGTCCTGTACAAAATGTCTATCAGACTTCGGATCACACCAAAAAGTCCTTGATATCTGGTCATATTTGGTTCCATCCAAAATGTCCATTGAGGATCCATGCCAAAAGGTCTTTGATATTTGGTTTTGTCCTAAATGATTTTGCATGGGCCAAATATCTTCATGGACATTTTGGACAGGACTAGATGTCAAGGACTTTTTGTGTGGACCAAATGTCTTATGGTCCAAAGGTCTTATGGACATTTTGGAAAGGACCAAATGTCAACAACTTTTTGGCATGAACCAAATGTCTTACAGATGTTTTGGATAAAACGAAATGTCCTGCAATGTGTAAATTGTGATATCAATAACATAAAATGTGGGAGAAGAAGTAAAATTGCATAGTTTGTGTTTGCAATCAAAATTACGTTTTAATCATTTTAAAATAGACCATTATAACTATAAAATGTTTTATATAAAACTCATGGTAACCACAAGGAAAAAACCTGTAGCAGGTACACAAAATATAAAGAGAAAGGAACCACATATTATCACTACAAAAAAATAATCAAATAACTAAGGAAGGCAGCAAGAAAAGAAAGAAACAAAAGAGTGACAAAACAGTCAGAAAACAATTAACAAAATACAGGAGTAAGTAAGTCCTTACCTATCAATAATTACTTTAAGTGTAAATGGATTAAATTCCCCAATTAAAAGGCATAGAGTGGCTGAATGGATTAAAAAAAAGATTCAACAATATCCTGGCTACAAACGATTCAGTTAATCTTTAAAGACAAATGTTGACTGAAAGTGAAAGGACAGAAAAAGATATTCCATGCAAATGGTTATCAAAAGAAAGCAGGAATGCCTATACATGTATCAGACTAAATAGACTTTAAGTCAAAACTGTTGCAATAGACAAATAAGATCATTAAATAATGATAAAGGGTCAATTCAATAAGAAGATCTAGCAATTATAAATACATATACATATGTGTGTATGTATATATTATATATATATATATATATATATATATATAAACCCAACATCAAAGCACCTAAATATAAAAAGCAAACACTGACAAATTTAAAGGGAGAAATAGTAATATAATAATACTAGACTTCAATACCCTACTCTCCATAATGGATAGATTTTCCAGTCAAAAAATCAATAAGGAAATGACAGAATGGAGCAACACTATAGATTAAATGGACCTGACAGACAAATACAGTACTTTCCACTCAACAGCAGAAGTATACAAAATTTTTTCAAGTGCACAAGGAACATTCTCAAGGTTAAATCACATTGTGGGTTGAAAAACAAATCTTCACAAATAAAAGAACATTTGAAATCATTACAAGTATCTTTTTGAGCCACAATAGAATGAAACTAGAAATCAATAATGGTAAGAAAATGAGAAAATTCACAAGTACATGTAAACTAAACAACACAATCTTATACAACCATTAGGTCAAAGAGGAAATTAAAAGGGAATTTAAAAAATATCTCAGGAAAAATGAAAATGAAAATACAACATACCAAAGAAACTTAAATTACACAAGACATCAGAATCTTCTTTACAAAAAGAAAAATAGAATTGTAAAATTAGAGAGAGTGATACGTCATAAGGATCATGAGGTCCAATCCCTTCATTGAATGAGTGCCTCACAGCAACTCTGAAAGGGAAGAAGGAAGTGAACATTTATTGAGCCCCATCTGGGATACAATTTGTAGACGAACAGCTCCTATTCCCCCATTTTTTTAATTGAGGAAATATTGGTTTAGAACATTATATAAATTTCAGGTATGTATCATAATATTTTAACTTGTGTATACACTACATCCTGTTCACCACCAAAAGTCTAGTTTCCATTTGTCACTGTACAAATGTTCCCATTTATTCCTTCTGCCTTCTTTCCACCTCCCTTCCCCTCTGGTAACCACCAATCTGTTCTCTGTACCTATGTGTTTGTTAATTGTTGTTGTTTTTCCATCTCCCACATGTGAATGAAATCATATGGTATTTGCCTTTCTCCATTTGACTTATTTCACTTAGCATTGTACTCTCAAGGTCCCTCCACATTGTTGCAAATGGCAAGATTTCATCGTTTTTGAGTGAGTGGCATTCTATTGTGTATATATATATATATCACATCTTCTTTACCCATTCATTTGTCAATGGGCATTTAGGTTCTTTCCATGTCTTGGCTATTGCAAATAATGCTGCAATGAACACAGTGGTGCATATATCTTTTGAATCAGTGTTTTTGTGTTCTTCGGATAAATACCCAGAAGTGGAATAACTGGATCCTATGATAGTTCTATTTTAAATTTTTCAAGGAATCTCCATCTGTTTTCCATAGGGGGTGCACCAATTTACACTGCCACCAGCAGTGTAGGATTGTTCCCTTTTCTCCACATCCTCTCTAACACTTGTTATTTCTTATCTTTGTAATAATATCCATTCTCATCTGAGTGGGGTGATATCACATTCTGGTTTGGGTTTGCATTTTCCTAATAATTAGAGATGTTGAACATCTTTTCATGTGCCTATTGGTCATCTGTAAAGCCTCTTTGGAAAAAAGTCTTTTCAGATCCCCTATCCATTTTTTCTTCAAATTGTTTTTTGTTGTTGAGTTGCATCAGTTCTTTATGTATTTTGGATATTACTCCCTTATCAGATGTATTATTTGCAAATATCTTCTCCCAATTTGTAGATTGTCTTTTTGTTTTGTTGATGGTTTGCTTCCCTGTGCAGAAGCTTTTTAGTTTGCTGTGGTTTCGTTTGTTTATTTTTTCTTTTGTTTTCCTTGCCTGGGGAAACATATTCAAAAAGATATTCCGAAGACAATGTCAAAGAGCTTACTGCCTGTGTTTTCTTTTAGGAGTTTTATGGTTCCAGGTCTTAAAATCAAGTCTTTTATCCATTTTGAGTTAGTTTTTGTGTATGGTATAAGATACGGGTCTTCTTTTATTCTTTTGCCTGTGGCTGTCTAGTTTTCCCAACACCATTTTTTGAAGAGACTTTCCTTTCTCCATCGTATGTTGTTGGCTCTCATCAAAAATTAGCTGTCCACATACATCTGGGTTTATTTCCAGGCTATCAATTCTGTTACATTGATCTGAGTGTCTATTTTTCTACTGGTACCATGCCGTTTTGATAACAATAGCTTTGCAGTATATTTTGAAATCAGAGCGTGTGATGCCTCCAGCTTGGTTCTTTTTTCTCAAGATTGCTTTTGCTATTCAGGGTCTTTTGTCTTATTCCATATGAATTTTAAGATTCTTTTTTCTATTTAACGAAAAATGTCATTAGGATTCTGATAGGGATTGCATTCAATCTGGTTTTGGTATCAGGATAATGCTGGCCTCATAAAATGAGTTAGTAAGCATCTTGTCCTCTTCAGATTTTTGGAAGAGTTTGAGGACAGGTATTAAGTCTTCTTTGAACGTTTGGTAGAATTTAGCACAGAAATTGTCTGGTCCTGGACTTTTATTTTTTGGATGGTTTTTGATTACTGTTTCAATCTCCTTGATAGTGATTAATCTATTAAGACTCTATTTCTTCTTGATTTAGTTTTGGAAGAGTGTAGAATTCTAAGAATTTATCCATTTCTTCTAGGTTATCCAATTTGCTGTGTATAGCTTTTCACAGTATTCTCTTAAAATCCTTGGTATTTCTGCAGTATCCATTGTAATTTCTCCTCTTTCATTTCTCATTTTATTTATTTGAGCCTTCTTTCTTTATTTCTTCTTGAGTGTAGCTAAAGGTTTCTCAATTTTGTGTAACTTTTCAAAGAACAAGCTCTGAGTTTCATTGATCTTTTCTCTTGTCTTTTTAGTTTGTATTTCATTTATTTCTGCTCTGATTTTTATTTTTTCCTTTCTTCTACTGACTTTGGAGTTTTCTTATTCCTCTTTTTCTAGTTCCTTTATGCATAATGTTAGTTTGTCTCAGTTTTTTTGTTGTTGTTGCTTGAGATAGGCTTGTATTGCTATAAATGTCCCTCTTAGAACAGCTTTTGTGGCATCCTGTGGATTTTTGTATGTCGTATTTTCATTTTCATTTTTCTCCAGGTATGTTTTGGTTTCTGCTTTGATTTCCTCATTGATCTGATAGTTCTTTAGTAGCATGTTGTTACTTTCCACATATTTGTGACTTTTGCAGCTTTCTTCTTGTAGTTGATTTCTCGTTTCACACCACCATGGTCAGAAAAGATGCTTGATAAAATTTCATTCGTCTTAAATTTATTGAGACTTGTTTTGTTTCCCAGCATATGGTCGACCCATGAAAATGTTCCATGTACACTTGAGAAGAATGTTTATTCTCCTGCTTTTGGATGGAATATTATGTATATATCTATTAAGTCTGTTTGGTCTAATGTTTCATTTAAGGCTTATGATTCCTTGTGGACTTTCTGTCTGGATGGTCTATCCATTGATGTACGTGGGGTATTAAAGTCCCCTACTATTATTGTGTTGCTGTAAATTTCTCCCTCTGGGTCTGTTAATAATTGCTTTATATACCTTGCTGCTCCTGTGTTAGGTGCATATATATTAATAAGTATTATGTCTTCTTGGTGGCATATCCCTTTTATCATTATATATGCCCGTCTTTGTCTCTTGTTATCTTTTTTGGCTTGAAGTCTATTTTGTTGGATATTGTTATGGCTACATTTGCTTTCTTTTGGTTGCCATATGCTTAGATTATCATCTTCTGTCCCTTGACTATGAGCTTATATTTGTCTTTAGAGCTGAGATGGATGCCCTGGAGGCAGCATATTATTGTGTCTTGCTTTTAATCCAGCCAGCCAATCTGTGTCTTTTGATTGTTGAATTCAATCCATTTACCTTAAGTGTGATTATTGATATATGAGGACTTAACACTGCCATTTTATATTTTGGTTTTGGTTGCTCTATATTTTCATTGTTTCTTTTTCCTTGTGTTTCTGCCTGCCACTTCAGTTCGATAGTTTTCTGTAATCTTTTCTCAGTTTCTTCTTTGTTATGTTTTATGTCTCTGTTCTTTACTTTCTTCGTGTGGCTACCATGACATTTATATAAAAAGTCTCATAGATAATATAATATTTTTTCTACTGATAGCATCTTATCTTCATTGGCCTATGCAACATCCTTCTTTTTCCTCTTCCTCTTCTATGTTTTGTTGCCACAAATTATCCCTTTTTATATTGTGAATTCCTGACTAAACTGAAGTGATTATAGATATTTTTAATGCTTTCTTTCCCTTTAGCTCTTTTTGTTATAATAAAATGTATACTAACCTCTTCTGATGTAGAGTTGCAATTTTTTGGTTCTGTCTATTTATAATTTTGCTCAAAGCTTTGTACAGTTTTTCATTTTCATTGCACATAGCAGAGCTCCTTTCAACACTTTTTTAAGGCAGGTCTAGTGGCAATGAATTCCCTCAGGTTTTGTTTGCCTGGGAAAGCCTTTATTTCTAATCCATATCTGAAGGATAACTTTGCTGGTTAGCATTTTCTTGGCTGGCAGTTTTTATCTTTCTGTATTTTAAATAAATCATTCCATGCTCTCCTGTCCTGTAAAATTTCTTCTGAGAAATCTGCTGATAGACTACAGGATATTCCCTTTTAGGTTATTTCTTTTCCTCCTGGCTGTCTTTAATATTCTTTTTTTTGTCAATGACTTTTGACAGTTTTATCATTATGTATCTTGGAGAAGGTCTTTTTGCATTGAGATTATTGAGTGTTCTATTAGCTTTGTGGATTTGTATATCTAGTTCCTTCCCCAGGCTTGGGAAGTTTTCAGGTATTATTTCTTTAAATAAGCTCTCTGCTCCCTTTTCTCTCTCTTCTCCTCCTGGGATGCCTATTATTCTTGCTTCTCCTAATTGGGTTAGGTATTTCTCATAGAATTTCCCAGTTTTGTTAAAGTCTTAGTTTCTCTCCTCTTCTACCTGTGTCATTTCTATGTTATTTCATTTGAGCTCAGTAATTCCCTCGTCATATGGCCTTCTATGTTTCCAATGCTTTCTAATGCATTCTTCTTCTCATTTATAGAGCTCTTCACCTCCAGAATTTCAATCGGTTCTTTTCCAGAGTTTCAATCTCTTTGGTAAATTATTCCTTCTGTTCATTGATGTTATTCCTGAGCTCCTTGAACTGCCTTTCTCAGTTTTCTTGTAGCTTTTTGAGTTTCTTCATGACAGCTGTTTTGAATTCTTTATCAGTTGGGTCACACTCTTCTAGCACTTTATGTTTGGTTTCTGGAGAATTGTTATTTTCTTTTTGTGATGCTATGTTACCATGTCTTTTTGTGATGCTTGCTGAGTTATTCCTCTCCTGGTGGACTTGTTGTAGTGAATTATTTTTTTATTTAGGTATAGCTTTGTTTGTTTTGATTCTAACTATTCAACTGATTGTAGATTAGAGGTTTTTCTTTTGTTTTACCTTAGGTGTTACAGTAACACTAGTTTTTGGTTTCTCTTACTTAAGCTGCCTCTGGCTATATTTGAGGATACGCATGTTCCACCCTCCACCCCCTCTTTTAGGGATGTTGCTGGTACTCTTGTCATTGCTACCTGCACCTTTGAGAGTGACTGATGCCTTGCTGTTCCTGGTATCACTGCCATCACTGGTTTCACTTCTAGGGGTACAGCAATGGCTGACACCTCTGGCACATCTACAATCACCTGGGTCAGAAGCTCTGCCACTCTGGCAAGTGGAGGGACATGATGTGGAGGGAGCCAAGTTTGCAAGGCTTCACCTCTGCTTTTCCCTGTTGCATTTTGGCCCCAGTCACTCCTGTGGTTGGGAAGTCAGAGTTGCATGTATACCTCTTCTGCTGTTACCAGGGTCTGAGCCATGGTTGGGGGCTCAGGATCACAGGGTTCCACTGTCACTTCTGCTCTGCTCCCTGGGTCTGCAGGTACCACTGCATCTGAGAGGCTGGAGACATGCACATGGTTCCATTGCCGCCCACTGGGTTCTCTGGGGCTGGGTGTGGTTGGCTCAGCTGCCATGGCCAGGGGTCCAGGATCATGGGCACGGCCTCTGTGTCTCCCCAGATTGGCCTCCTCTACGTGCTCCAATCTATCCACCTTTGTATATACTGATTTGTGGATCCCTCTTGCATCCTAGAGTGTTGCACAAAGTTGCATTTGTTGGGTTGTGGATGTTTTACTCACTGTAGATTGAAAGGAAGAGACAAAAAGAACCTTTCTTACTGTCATGATGATGATATCTCTATCTGTTTCCCCATCTTATGTTCCTCCACTTTGGCTTCAAATTTCAGGAAGAAAAAGAGAATCTGATGGGTTTGGTAAAGGTTATTTGCCTTTCCTTGGACCAGGCAGGATGAAGCACACTGATGGTTCCACCTAGCCTGTCTGCAATAAATGAGGTGCAGTTTCAAAAGGAAAGGGAAAAGAATACCATGTAGACAAACAACAGATGTCCAATATAGTATGATTATGACATTTGTCCTATTTTCTTGTCACTTTGAAAAATGAAGGAGTTTTGAATTTGACATGACAATAAGGTTGACGATATGATAAAAGTAAAAAGGAAAATCCCTGTTTTGTAGCATAAAGTGTACAAAGTTGATCAGTGAGGAAGTTTGGAGGAATTTAAGTGAAGGCCACCCCTGATTAAAGGTCATCTGTATTCATTTTTTGAGCCACAGCTTACCATTTAAAGGTTATGAAACATATTTAACATATACATCTTTTAATAATAATGTTTTGTAGAATTACTCTCTTGAAAAATACGTAATAATCCTTCCTCTCTGAACCCTGGAATCATGATGAATTTTAGTTTTCTTTTCCTTTTGTCTCCTTATATTCTGTCTTTTATCTTATCATTTACCTAGCCTTAAATCACTTGAAAATCCATTTACCATTTCAGATCTGAGAGTCTGGAGAACCCAAAAATAGAGTAAGAGAATAAAATTAAGTTCTGCATTAAGTGGTGGATAAGAATGAATTTGCGATTGCCCAGAGAGAAAATTTTATGGCTTACAGGACACAGGATATTATTTAGATTTGTTTTAAAAAAGCAAAAATAAAATCAGAGAGACAGAGAGAAAGAGATAGCAGTTATTGAATGTCTTCTGTGCATCACATTCAGTGCTAGGAATTTGGGAGTAGTCATTCAAGAATAGCCATTTTGCTTTTATTTACTACTCTCATTTAGACCCTTACTATGTAGTTCTTTGACAGAACTGTCATTTTGTAATTCTTACAAATGGTAAGATATACTAAATCCCTGTTGTGTAAGGAGTTTTTGGTTAGAACCAAATACCTTTCATTTTAACTGCATTGTGCTTGTCTAATGACAAATACGAGGAGTATTTGACAAGGAGTCTAATGAAAATAATATAACCTTCAGCGCCAGCCAGTCCTAGAATTTGGTTTTCCTGTAAGATTGTGAGTTACTTAGCCTCTCACCTGCACACGTGCAAAATGGAAATAACAATTCCTCTCTCATGGGGTTATTGTGAAGATTGAAGTGGATATTTTATGTAAAGTTCTAAGCACAGGGCTTGGCACATTAAAGGAAATCACTATACTTATTCCCCTCAGGAAAGTAGATTCTGGGCCATTGAATAGTTAATAAATGAATCTTCAGACAACAGTTGATATATTCTTTCAATCTTAATTGTCCAATCATTGTAGTATTATGGTTGCATTGTCCTAATGAAAGTAGCAAAGTCATTTGGAAATAGCCAAGAACACTGTTAATCAAAACACTTTCTGGAAAGTGAAAGGGTTTTCTATTTAGCTCATATAGGGTAAAATGATTCTTAGAAAAATAAATTTCAATCT